>NC_051184.2:34466808-34676363 GCF_013339695.2 Rhipicephalus sanguineus | reverse complement strand
GCCCATCGCGCTATGCGGCCAGAAGGGTCCTTCAACGTGGCGAGCCAGCAAAGCGCGTGGTGATCGTTACTAGATCGAACTTGCGGCCGTATAGTTACGGCCGAACTTTCCAAGCGCCCACACCAGAGCCAAACACTCTTTTTCAGTCACGCTGTATTCGTTTCGGCTTTCGTCAGCGTGCGACTAGCGTAGGCGACGACGTATTCGAAGCCCGGCTTTCCGTTGAGCGAGGACAGCGCCAGCCCGACCCCGCTGGCGTCCTGTGTGTACTTCGGTAAGCCGTCGGATCGAAGTGACGAAGAATAGGTGGGAGTGAGCAGCGCGCAGTGTAGCGAAGGCTACGTCACATGCGAGACCATGGGAGAGGTTCACGTCGCCGCGAAAAAGCTGGGTTAACGGTGAATGATGGATGCAAAATTGCGAACAAAGCGCCGAAATAGGAGCATAGACCTACAAAACTTCGAAGTTCCTTCATGGTCGTGGGCTTAGGGAATTCCGCGACTGCACGAAGTTTTGCAGGGTCAGGTAATACGCCCTGTTTGGACACGATGTGGCCTAAGATGACGAGCTCCCGGCAGCGAAGCGGCATTTCTTGAGGTTAAGCTGAAGGCCAGCGTTGGTCAGACAAGTCAAAACGTGCCTGAGGCGACGGAGTGTGTAGGGAAATCATGGAGAAAACCACGACATCGTCGAGGTAACACAGGCCCAAGACCACTTTAGACCACGTAGTGTATTATCCATAAGTCGTTCAAACGTAGCAGGCGCGTTACAAAGTAAAAGGGCATGACGTTAAACTCGTATAGGCCATCAGGTGTAATAAACGCAGTCTTCTGGCGATCGGCTTCAGCCATAGGAACTTGCCAATAGCCAGACCGCAAGTCCAGTGACGAGAAGAATTCTGCTCCGTGAAGGGTGTCAATGCGTCGTCAATGCGCGGCAAAGGATAGACGTCCTTGCGGGTTATCTTATTCAAACGACGGTAGTCCACGCAAAACCGGATATATCCATCTTTCTTACGCACCAGTACGACAGGAGACGCCCAGGGACTGTGCGATGGTCGAATAACGTCTCTACGAAGCATGTCTTCGACTTGGTTTGTTAATGACGCGCGCTCTTCAGCGGAGACGCGGTATGGTCTTTGACGCAGCGGCTGGTGTAAACCGGTGTCGACGTAATGTTTTACTTGCGACGTGCGGCCCAGTTGAGGTTGCGACACATCGAAAGAATCCGGAACTCGTGCAGAAGAGCAAGTAGGTCAGCGTGTTCGGCAGGGGTGAGGTATCGGCGATGGCACTGGAAAATATATCCTGGATGACTCCCCGAGTGCCGACAGGGCATTTGTTGGGTCGCAGCAGTCATCCGGGACGTCAACCAAAGACGAAGAGTCGAGATCTTCCACGCGGCCGAGACATTCGCCTGCAAGCAGCGTGACAGGTGCAGAGAGCGGATTCAAGACAATATATTGCTGCTGCCGCGGCGATGTCAATCGTTGCGAAAGGTAGCGGCAGAGCTCTACGACCGTGAAGACATCGGACGGCGTGAAAAAGACTGTAGCGTCGTGTGGGCGTTGCAGGAAACAGGACCAGTGCGAAAGTGCCAGGCGGAATGTCGTATCCTCACGAACGAAGCAGCTTGGGGCGGGATGAAGAGCGTCAAGTAATGGGGCGTCACACAATGGGGAAAACTCAACTTCGGCGCGTGCGCAGTCGATGACGGCATTATGGCGGGATAGGAAGTCCCCACCGAGGATGACGTCATGCGAACAGGCAGAAAGACAATGAACTCAACGATGTACAGATTGCCTTCAATGACCACTCTTGCAGTGCAGGCTGCGAGAGGCGTCACTTGCTGCGCGCTTGCGGTGTGGAGCGACAGTCCCGAAAGCGGCGTCGTTACCTTTCGTAATACACGGCAGAGATTAGCGGCTATGACAGAAACGGCGGCGCCGGTGTCCACAAGGGCAAAAGTACGAACACCTTCAACAGTTATGGCGACCACGTATTTGGGGAGGAGTGAGGGCTTGGACAGTTCGGAGATGGCGCAGTTCTTGCCTCTTGAACTGCGGCGTTTAGTTTTCCTGGTCGGAGGGTCCGGCCGGCGACGCATGGGGGACGGCGATCGCCGCCGAGGAGATGGTGAGCGCTGCGGCTGGAAGTCAGGGCGGTGAGTAGGGGCATCGCGCGGTGATGGGCCAGGAACGTATTGGAGGAAGGGCTGGCTTCCGGCTTGCGACGAGCGGGCACGGTCGCCGAAAGTTTGGGGGCGACGGCGGCAATAGCGGGCGACGTGTCCAGGAGTTGTAGCAGGCGTAGCAAATCGGTCGATTATCAGGCGTCCTCCATGGATTGGGCGATTGTCCGGTGCTGCCCAAGTGGAAGGATAGACAGGCGGTTTGCGTGGGCTGCGAGTGCGTAGTGTAAGGTGGTTGCGGAGAGCCTACGCAGAACGTCAGCATACGTGAGGGGCGCGGCTACAGGCTGCACGGCTTGCGCATAGGCGACAGGAGCGGCCACAGGCTCCGATGCACGCGCGTAGTGAACAGGGCTGGATGGAGGCGGCTCGTGGCGCGCAAGGGAACAGCGTGGGCAACCTCCTCCGAATAACAGTGCGGAGCGGGGTGGGCAGACGGGTGGTAGGCTCGTGAGTAAAAGGCATTAAGGAAAGTTGGCGGGCAACTTCCTCGCGGACGAAGTCTCGAACCTGCTGAAGCAACGTCGAATGGTCAGGCATGGTGTCGAGACTGCACAGCGAGTCGCCACCCCGTGGAGGCTTCCGAGTCAGAGCGCGCTGCTTCTTCAACTCGTCGTAGCTCTGACACAAGCTGACGCTTCTGAAACTGTGCCCGGATTCCTAGCCAAGAGCATTTGGAATGCGCCATCGTCAATGCCCTTCAGGATTTGTTTGATTCCTGTCAGCTTCGGGCATGGTGGTCGTTGACACGTCGACAAAGGTCGACGACGTCCTCAATATAGCTTAGTGAAGCTTTCTCCAGTCCTGCTGGGAGCGGACGCGCAAGCGTTGCTCTGCGCGCTGCTGCGGACAGCTGGTCGACCGAATACTTCAGAGCAGGACGTCTTGAAGACGGTCCATGTGGGATGTTCTGTTTGTGGTTGTTGTACCACAATTCGGCGACGCCAGTCAGATAAAATATGACGTAGCCTAGCTTGTCGGGGTCATCCCACTTATTATGCGCGCTCACCAGTTCGTAGTGGTCAAGCCAGTCTTCCCGTCGGTCTCATCTGCACCGCTGAAGACCTTTGGGTCCCGGAGCCGAGGAAGCCCGGTGCAGGTGACGGACAGGGACGAAGGCGCCGGCGGGTTTGCGTGGTCAGTCATGATCGGCGGTAGCGTCCGGCTACGCAGCTCCAGGGTGTAGCGACGGGGATGAACAGCACCCTCCACCAAATGTGAAGAGGTTTATTGGTCGTTGAAAGACGTAATGGTCGTCAGCGGCAAGCAAGCGAGAAGAAGCGTCCAGAGGCACAGCGGCGATCCGAAACACGAGCCGAGCGTTGGCGATGCTGCTGGATGGAGGCGCATCTTCTTCTTCACAAGGTGTATAATGCGTAAAAAAATGGTCATCTTGTGCAAGACGTTTTCCAGCGTTGCAGTTGCGTTTCCAGGGCCTGGAAAATCGACTTAACGCGGATTCACACTCCACGCAACCCACGTTATCAACGCGACCATAGATTATACTATATCACGAGTATTGACCCACTTTGCATCATGCCATCGCCGAGATCTGCTCAGTTTGTTAAGTATTATCTCTGAGACCGGCCCAGTGCCTAAACGAACCGATCTAAACGGCGACACAATAAGCCCTGGGAAAGAAGCTGTAGATATTTTCTACGTATCTCCAATAAACGAGTCATGCAATTGAAGGCGTATATTTGTTGCACTGAGGCTATCGCAATGGGCGTACAGTTTACTGATAGCGTAATTTTGAAACGAAGAAGAGCCGGCTACTGGTAGCATGCTGATGGGACAACACATAAGTCAAATCGTCACACGAGCGTTGTCCTGTGTGTGATGCAGTTTGAGACCATCAGTTGGAAAATTCTGGGAGGGTGCGTCCAGAAAGCCTCGCCGATCTCTCGGCCACGTGGTCGTTGGGAAAGTGCCGCCGGGTGACGTCATAGACGCTAAGCCACCGCGGTGGGGATTACAGACATACATCCTACAGAAGTTGTACGCGGAAGTATTACTTTAAAGATATAAGTAGACCCGCAATGGACAGCTTCTACTGGAATTGGGCGGCTTTTGCGATACGCACTCACGTGCTGCTCTAACGCAGTGAACTGTACGAGGGCACCGCGCGAACTCGTGTAAGACAAAAGGACACGCCCCCACAGGGCACGCGGCCCTGAGCTCAACGGCCTCGGCCATTGTCATGCGGTAGAACAAACACTGGCAGCTTTCGATAAGCGCGACCGCGAAGAGGGCAGGTCGGATAAGGCGCGCAAGCAGCATTTCTCGCGATCCGCGAAACTTTCACGCTAGACATACCTTGCGGACATAGGATGAAACACACTAGATATATAAAGAAGTGGCCACCGGTGATGCGAGAGGGAGTGTGACGAGAACTAAATGATTGCTCGACGTAAATTGAATCACACAAGGCCACAATAATAGGAGGATACAATATCTCGGCAGTTAGCGATACGATTCACTGTTCTCGTTGTTGCAGCTAACATTCCGGCGAGATACTATACAGGAAATGTGTCATCGCTCCGTGATACCGCGGGCCAGTAAGGTATCTCGTCATTCCGCCTCAAGCACGGTGGTAATCTTCCAGGTAGTAAACCTGCGGCTGTATCTGAATTCCTTGAGATAAGCGCTGCGGTTCATTGTATATAAGTCTGCACTGGTGAGCACGAAGTCTGCGCTGGAAGCATTTTGATTGACTATATGGTATAATCACTATGGTACGGTATAGACCATGGTATGAGCTACTGAATGCACACTGTCTTGGGCGTGGACGTGCACTACGCCTTCTTCCTACTTCTCTCCCTTTTCCCTTACCCCGCGAGGTGCAGCCGGCTTTCACGCTTCCGTGCCGACCTCTTCTCATTCTCTGCGTTAAATATCTTCTTCTTGATTGAGGACAGTGCGGAAAAATATCAACAAGTAACTACAATCTTTTTTTGCTTTAGCAGCAGGTTTAGGAACCCAGAGTGGACCGTTGAATATCGTCAATCAGTGAAACGAAACACCTCGTGCATACATACACAGGTAGTAGAGCCATTCCTTGAAGGCGAGACCCAGAATAGTCATCTGCACTATAGCGAAGCAGACACCGACAAGCGCCATGGCGGGGTCGCTGATCTTGAGGACCTTGACGAAGAGGAAGATGATGGGCATGCTCAGCACCACGTTGCACACCGAAGAGATGGAGGAGACCGTGGCGTAGTGCGCCACCGTCCAGTTGTACATCTTGCGCACGTAGTAGTACATGGTGCCCATGGCTGCGAAGACGCAACGTGTGACGCGCAACTTAGTCGTCGATAAACGTGGATCGAAAGGTAATTACGAGTTACCCGATCCACAAAAAGGTAAGCGACGCGGAGATTCTGCCACAGTGTTACACGAAGCTCCTTGAGCAACTTCAGTATACGTACCCCTGTAAGTTGAGGTGTGCCAATCAATGATCATATTCAGTACGCCTCGTGGTAATTACAGTGCACCGAGATAATAAATCTAAGAGAAGGAGCACTGAAAGAAAGGACAGACAACTTTCTGACAATACTTTAAAGCTTTTCCTGGTTGCACATGTCTACAAAGGCAAGGAAGTTAAGAAATCTGTTGCAGAGATATGAACCTAACTAACAGCGTTTGTTTAATTTCTTTCAGACCTTCAAATTTTTGTTCATCATATTCATACACGCAACTCGCAGACAGCCACGTGCAAGCAAAGCTGGCACACCACCAGCATACTAGTTCACTTACTAGCCATGTCGAACACGACGCAGCAGATGGCGCCGAACAGACACCACAGCTGAGTCCTTCCCTTGTTTGGCCGGGGCTTCATCGACGTCTTGAACCCGTCGGCCAGGTTGGACACATCGAACAGGTTGCGGAACTTGACCCTAGCTCCGTCCTGGGCGTGCTCGGGCTTCACCAAGTCCTTGATGGCCACCAAAACCCACACGATGGATAAGCTCGCTATGACGAAAGCCACGTACAGCACCGTCTTCCAGCCGAAGTGACCGTATAGCTGACCACCGGTGAAACCGGCCAGCGGCGAGCACAGCGACATGGTGAAGTTCAGAGCGAAGAATCGCGCCCTCCTGCTCTTCGAATCGGTGGTCAGTGTGGCCTCGCTGTAGATGGCCGTGAAGACGACGATGAAGCCACCGCTCAAGCCGTCAGGTATGGTCGACAGGATGTTGACGTACAGCGGCATCCACATGTGGTACACGGTCATCATCGTCAGCGCCGTGCTGATGAGGAAGCCCGTCATGGCACTGAGGAGCGGCGTCCGGTAGCCGTACTTGTCGCACCAGGGCCCGACAAAGATGGCGATGACGGCACCCGGGGCCAGCGAGATGACGGTGCGGATCATGCTGGTCATGCTGGCCGCCTTCTCGGCCCTGTTCTTGATGTCCTCGTAGTCGTCCAGGTGCGAGCAGATGCTCTCGTTGTAGTGCATCCGGTTGAGGCAGGCCTTCTGAAGAAGCAGGTCCTGGAACGTGATTGCAGGGGAAGGGCGGGCTTGAGATCGGTCAAGGCATAGTTCGGAGCATGAAAATGCGCGTCGAGAGTGCGAAGGTGAGCCTAATTAGGAAAAACATGACCGCCAAGTAAGTGAGCAACACGGACACTGTAAGACTGGCGGAACCTCGCTCAAGAGGTGCTACTGTTGAAAAAGCCACGTATTTAGTTTTCTACTCTACTTAAGCATGAAGGAGTAAAAAAGAAGAGAAAGAACACAGGAATGCACATAAATCCAGAGCACTAGAAAAGGGGAGCGTTTCTACTGTCTTGGCACTAAAGTGTGTTGTCTTCAAGTACTATAGACGATTTTACACAAGACAAATAGGCGCCGCCACCTTGGGCTGTTAAACGAATGTTTTTTTGTTTTTTTTTTTTGCACCCCGCGACGCGAATTGATAATGTCATGAAACGTCGAATGCACCTACCCAGTAGTTTTCGTGCGTATGCCTGTACCGTAGCACTGTTCGTTTATTTGTTAAAGATACAAAACGGCAAGGTTAACAACCCAATATGGCGGCACCGAAACCCGCCCCTAAGATTGCCTATAGAAGAAGCTCGCCCGACTGTCTGGTGTCACGAAATGTCAGATAGCACGAGTAAACAGATCGATCATTCCATGGCACTGTTCTCCCAAGTCACACTAGAGCGGAAATTTCTCCATCTTCGATGAAATCGAACCGCGCCGTTAGCATACGCATGGCGTATCCCACCACTTGAAATGTCTTCACTGCTCGGTTCCCGCATGGCCCGGTTATGTGCTAACTGAAACCGATGCCCTGATCCAAAAACAGCAACGTACCTTCATACCTTCAAAGTCTTCCAACGAGAATAACCTGGAAGTTCCCCAGCTGGAAAAATTCAGTCATCGCAGCCGCCGTTTTTTATCGCAGTTATTTCCACGTGGCATATAGTTGTCCGGTTGGCTGAAAGGATTTGTATCACTCCAGCGATGCATAACCACAGGCCCGTTATACGCCGTTCAAAAGCAAAGTTATCCCGGAAAGTGAGCAGCTGCATCCATGCAGCTTGGTTCCTGTGCAACTGAGCAAATTCAGCGGGTGACAGCAGATTGTAGATATGTCGCTTCACTTACTAACTCGTCCATTCACAAATTTACGTTTCTTTGAAGGTTCAACTGGATAAGAAAAATGCTTAACAAATGCCGGCACAATGCTGAAAGGATGCGCGCGCGCACACACACACACACACACACACACACACACACACACACACACACACACACACACACACACACACACACACACACACACACACACACACACACACATGCGCGCGCGCGCGCCGCTTGTCTTTTACCAGTTGTCTTTTACTAGTTATATAGCAAAGATTGGAGTTAAAAAATAAACAGTGATGGCGTCCAACGAGCTAAAACCAATATATGATTTGAAGCACGCCATGCTAAGGAACTTCGCAACGAACGTGCACATAAATCAAAGTACACGGCTGCTCTCGTATTTTACTCCATCGAAATGCGACCGCCGTGGCCGGTAATCTACGCAACCCCATTTACAGGCGCTCGGCTGGCACGCCGGGTGACGGCTAAAGTCTAAAGACCGGCCGGAAACGAAAAACAAAGAGAACATTATCTCCTTCTTGCTCACTGTGTCCAGCAACAGTTTTTTTTTTTTAGTGCTTTCACTGTACTAATTACGTTTGCAGAGTTACGTTTGCGCAATCATGCGGGCACGCGAGTCCCTCGTTACCTTAGTTATATATGCATGTACAGTGCTCGGCGATTGAAACTCGATACTCGGAGCGCGTGGCTGATGGCAGTGAGAGTGACGGTGAGGGCAAGAGCATTCGTTACACATCGTGACCGCATCCGGTAGACAACCTTCTCTATCTCCTTTCGCACAAGCGAGCGAGATACGCAGGGAGGGGTATGACAAGGGGGCAAGAAGATACGTTTGGCTGATTTCCTGATAACATTGTCACAATTACAACCTAACATATCGCAGCCGATAGAGGTAGTAACTTGTCACGTACGCAAGCAGAAACCTCTACTTACACTGACACACTTAGCAACGACAATGTTTGCTACCTCTAAAGTAGAAAACGTTAGTGAAATGTAGTAAACGCGTAGGCAGTAAATGCTGCAGTTACTACCCTTTTTACTACCTCCTCCTTTTTAAGAGTGCACTCCATGCAGTTTTTGCGCTTTTGGTGGAAGCACGCACCTGGATGGGAGTCATGGTCATGAACCTCGAGAGGATGAACAGGGCGAGAAAGATCTCCAGCCTGACGAGCAGCACGGCGTCCACCACTCGGCGCCTCAGGGACGGCGGGCCGCCGCCGCTGATGTCTTCGACCCGCGTGGTGGTATCCAGGATGCCCGAGTCCACGCTGGGCTCCATGAGGGACCCGACCTGCCGACTGTCGCCTCCGGCGGAGTCGCCGGATGCCTGGCTCTGGAAGGGCGAGGGCTGGGCTCCGACTCCGTTGCTCCCGTGCTGGCTCATTTCGAGTGTTGGGATGAAGACGACTCTCTCACGGCCTTCGACCTGCAAAGAACGACAGTAAACGGATGAACGAACGAACTAATGTATGAATGAAATTCATTTACACGTAATCGTTTACGTTGCACAGGTGAGGTACACTAAGGGTAAGTTAATAAACTGCACCGAGGGCCGAGCGTTAATTGGTGTATTCATGCGGGTGGTAGTGGCCAAGTACTGCACCTAGGTGGTCAATCCTTGCCTGCTGAGGGAGTGCATTACCGACCGTGGTCACCGGTATGAGGCTGTACACCAGGCCTCTTTATGCAATTTCGTCAACACGCGGACTTTTCTCCCAAATCCGATGGGGAATCAGGCGGCACCGGGATTCAAACCACGGACCTTTCGCATGCGAGGCTGATGCTCTAGCTCTACGCCATCGCTAAGATAATCAAACAGACTAGATTCCAGGTGTAGGCAAGCGCCCGAGGGGGAGGCAACACGTGGCCGTGCAGCAAGCACAGTATATAGCGGGTTGATTGGCCAAACATGGGAGAGGCCTCTGCCCTGCAGTGGCCGTAGTCATGCTGCTAATGATGGTGGCGAATAAATTGCACAATCTCGTCTTCGCCGTATATAGTCTATTATACTGCTTTGTGGTTAGTTTAGTTATGTGCTAGACCACATTTTCCGGTTTATGGACGATTTTATCTGACATTCATGGGCTCCGTCATCGTTAGCTTTCACCCGTGACTTCTCGGTTGCGCGTGTCGTAACGTCGAATTCATCCGCACAGTCGTTTTGATTCGTACTGGTCTATTGTACACAGTACCGTTCACTTAGTTGTTACAGATACAAAACGGCAACGCTGATAGCCCAAGATGGCGGCACTTCCAACACATTCGTAAAACGATCTATAAGTTCGCAAAATGCGACAACCTTGCTTCTTAAAATACCGAATATACTTTTTTTATGCCGCGTTGTACGCGTATACATCACCTGTTGGCAAACACTTGCGAACGCAAATTCAGCTCAAGCCCGCAGTCGTCTCGAACGAAAACTGTGCTCGCTTGACAACGTTCAGGAGTGGGGCCAAACTCCAAACAGCCGTCTTCGTTGAACGTGCTCAACGTATACTCGGCAAGGCGAACCAAAAGCCTGGAAAGCGCCAGAGGCTGTTAGCTAACGGCGGCCATGCCGCTAATCCGAGAGTCAACAGGCAGCGCTCATCACATCTTATCGCCACCGATGCCCACGGCACAAAAAGCGAGTTCATCAAATGAAATACGAAGAAAACAAAAACAAGGAACGACCTCTGTATCTGCGACTCTTGTTTGTTAAAGCGGCGCAGTTCAGGTGCAGGCATGCGCCGTCATCAAGAAGTTTGCAAATGCGCGGCAATTTTCGCCTCTTTCCGCGCGTATCCTGCCGTTACGGCGGCTTTGCACGCGGCACGGCAAGTGCGACATCACCGGATCCTTTTACCGAGGTATACGCAAAGCCGAACTGCGTCGCAAAATCGGGGAATATATTATATAATAACTCCTGGGGTTTTAGGTCCCAAAACTACGATACGATAATAGGAAGTTTTCGAATAGCGTACGCAAAGCTTTGCGTTGGCTTTTCGCGCAACTGCGCATGCGTCGTACGCTAACCGCTTGCGGGCTCCCGTTAAGTGACGGAAATAGCGGGCCGCAAACGCCAACGCTAACTTAGCGTACGCTATTCGAAAGCTCCCTAATGAGAGACGCCGTAGCGGAGGGCTCCGGAAATTTCGACCACGTGGGGTTCCTTAACATGCGTCTAAATCCAAGCACACGGGCCATAGCATATATTTGCCTCCATCGAAATGCGGTCTCCACAGCCGGGATTCAATCCCGGGACCTTTGGGTCAGCAGTCGAGCCCCATAACCGCTACAACAATAAGGGAACAGGGGACACTACTTTGTTCCCTTATAGTCAGTGATTCAGTCTAACGGAGTACGTAACCATTTTCCGCATTGAAAGAGCTCTATTCAAACAAGAACGCCAACTTGAAATGTCATCGCATTCCTTACGATTCGGGCGAACGCCTCTACAACGAACGCCACTGTAACGAAAGAACCCGTACAACGAAGAATATTCTGTACGCCAAGGCCTTACTGCGAGCGTCACGGTGCGCACCCTTAATAACGAAGTAACATGTATAACAAAGTGCATGAAGGCCTCGAATAGCTCTTCGTTATAAAGGCGTTTTACGAAATGGTTTTCTGCATTATTCGTGCGGAGTAATATAGATTCCATGTGAAACTGCATACCCAATGCGCAACAAAAATACGGAAAAATGCTGTTTCCAGAATGAATATGGAACGTACCGATGGGCGAGGCAAAATCATGGGCTGCATGCTTCAGAAGCAGCGTCTGCTCAATTTCACTTATGCGCAAAAAAATATTACTACGCATTTGAAAGCGTACATTTAAGTTCCAAATCAACACATCTCTTACATGCTAGAGACACGTGTGCTTGGATTTAGGTGCACGTTAAAGAAAACCCCAGGTAGTTGAAATTTCCGGTGTCCTCGACGACGGAGTCTCTCATAATCATCAATAGCGTAGCCAGAAATTTTTTTTTCGGGGGGGGGGGGGGGAGGAAGCGAACCCCTCAACCCCCACCCCCAGGCAGCACCAACCAGTGTTAATCCCATCGTGTTTTTTGACGTAAAACCTCAGCAGTTGTCATACATATCTTACAAAGTGGCCAAGCAAAATTATGCAGACTGGCGCCTATGAGTCAAGAGTGTTGTGAACACACCTACAATTAATTCCATGACCTATCCAGCCCGCAGGGCTCTCGGAGCAACAAATCTACAGGCGCTCAAACCACCGCCAGAGAGCTCCACACGTCTCGATCCGAAGCCTCGGACGTGGATAACGTCATACCCCATAAATCAGACGTTGACAGATTTTTTAGATGCAAAATGGCGTTGGCTCTCACACGTAAGAAGCCATTCCACACATTTTTTTTAGACAATCAAATATTAAACGCGTTAGCATTTCTATGCCAACTCAACGAGACAGCGGTCCGTCCAACCGTCTCTCTGTCACGTAAGGCGATCATCGTCTTGAAAGAAAAAGAGCAAAATGAATTTTCTTGACGCAAATGAAGTCAGACCTTCACGCTCCCAATGCAAGTGTCTTAACCACTGAACTACACACTCACTTTCTTTTAACAGCGATGTTGTTTAAGCCGGCCGTAAGAACTTTGGTGTGTACAAATGCGTACAAAAAAGTATCATCATGAACGGGTATGTGCCACAGAAATTGGGCAAATCCCACTACTCACCGCTGGTCCGCTAAAGATGAAGGCAACAGACGGGCGGCAAACACCAATTAACATTTCCAGACAGACGTAACCTTAGAAAAGCTTTAATAAACCATCGCGATTGAACCAGTGATAAATACCGTGGCCGTACGCTTCAGCTTCGCTGAAGCGTCTGTACGGAGTGCTTCAGCGGTGCGTACAACGAGAGAATACTAGAAACGGGAAAGGCAACGGCGGCTGCGAAAAGACGCCGAAGTGATGGAAGCCGTGCGCGAGCGACGACGTGCCCGTAGATCTATGGGAGGTGCGAACGCTCGGTTTCGGCGCGAGTTTCTGTGTCTGGAGTTTGGACATCCGCGTCGTGTCTGTGACTGTCTGTGGTTTAACTCGAACCTCTCTGCGCTGAGAAGCAACCTAGAAACAAGCTAGCATCACCTGGCTAAAGCCTAGCAACAACCTCGAAGCAACCTAGCATCAGCTATAGCTAAAGTCTAGCAACGACTGAGAAGCAACCAGATTAGACTTAAGAATCGTCCAGCTTCGCTACATGTTTCAAGCTTTGCGCGACTTAATGCAAGCTTTGCCATTTTCTCTTTATTGCGGGGCGACACACCTAAGTATGCAGAACAAGAATATGCCTGATATGTCTGAACCGTGAGAATGGGTCGTACACACGGTGCAAAACAAAATGTAAAAGGAGAATATGAAGGCTTCGTTGAATTTCGTGGTGGTTAAATGAAATCCCTCTCTAGAACATGCTGTAAGCTGACATGAAGGATTGTACACATCAGGGAAAATTCCTGACTTTGCGAAAGTTTCAATGCCAAACACGAGTTTCGGTGGTCTGGTATGCGCCTTCCCAGGCACTCACGAACGCTATAAAAACGACGAAAGACGCCATGTATATGCCGCCCAGTAACGCACGGGGCATAAGGCTGCAACCTGAAATAACACACTATAGGCTTCCGTATCAGTCAGACATCTCCCAAATCAGCCGCGGGTGCTAGCGGTCATGGTGCTGACTGCTGACCCGAAGGTCGCAATTCGAATCTCGGCTGCGACGGCCGCATTTCGATGCAGGCGAAATGCTATAGAGGCCCGTGTACTTGGATTTAGGTGCACGTTGAAGATCACCAGATGGTCAAAATTTGCGGAGCCTTCCACTACGGCGTCCCACATAATCATTTCCTGGTATTGTGACGTAAGACCGCAGAACACCCTATAGAACCATCTAGTAAAACTTCAAGATCAAGAAGGGAGCCGACGGATGGATACACGTTATAGGTTTCAAAACAGGAGAAAGTGCCTCAGATCAGGCTGGCCGACGTTTCGATAGGGGACCTATCTTTGTCAAAGGCGCCTTGTCATCCCTGGCGTGTTAGATTTAAAGGGTTAGTGATGACGTCATGTCCAGTGGTGGCGCGTCTGTTGCTGTTGGTAATTTCTGCCTGGAAAGAACTTCCATAGAAGATTCTTCTTGAATTTCTCGCCGCATTTCGATGGAGGCGAAATGCTAGAGGCCCGTCTACTTGGATTTAGGTGCACGTTGAAGATCACCAGATGGTCAAAATTTGCGGAGCCTTCCACTACGGCGTCCCACATAATCATATCCTGGTATTGAGACGTAAGACCACAGAACACCTATAGAACCATCTAGTAAGACCTCAGGAATTATTGCATTATTAGACAACTTCCACAGAAGATTCTTCTTGGATTTCTTGCCGCATTTCGATGGAGGCGAAATGCTAGAGGCCCGTGTACTTAGATTTACAGTACACGTTGAAGATCACCAGATGGTCAAAATTTGCGGAGCCCTCCACTACGGCGTCCCACATAATCATATCCTGGTATTGTGCCGTAAGACCACAGAACACCTATATAACCATCTAGTAAAACCTCAGGAATTCTTACATTATTAGACAACGTCCACAGAAGATTCTTCTTGGATTTCTCGCCGCATTTCGATGGAGGCGAAATGCTAGAGGCCCGTCTACTTGGATTTAGGTGCACGTTGAAGATCACCAGATGGTCAAAATTTGCGGAGCCCTCCACTACGGCGTCCCACATAATCATATCCTGGTATTGTGCCGTAAGACCGCAGAACACCTATATAACCACCTAGTAAAACCTCAGGAATTCGTACATTATTAGACAACTTCCACAGAAGATTCTTCTTGGATTTCTCGCCGCATTTCGATGGAGGCGAAATGCTAGAGGCCAGTCTACTTGGATTTAGGTGCACGTTGAAGATCACCAGATGGTCAAAATTTGCGGAGCCCTCCACTACGGCGTCCCACATAATTATATCCTGGTATTGTGACGTAATACCACAGTACACCTATAGAATCATCTAGTAAGTCATCAGGTATTATTTCATTATTAGACAACTTCCACAGAAGATTCTTATCGGGTTTCTGTTCTTCCTTCTTTATGCGGGAGAAGGTACGCTGTACGCTGCCTAGGGGTTCATTCACTGCAGGTTCATGTTTAAAATTGACGCATATAGAAAACCAAGCGTTTAGTACACCTATAGAATCATCTAGTAAGTCATCAGGTATTATTTCATTATTAGACAACTTCCACAGAAGATTCTTATCGGGTTTCTGTTCTTCCTTCTTTATGCGGGAGAAGGTACGCTGTACGCTGCCTAGGGGTTCATTCACTGCAGGTTCATGTTTAAAATTGACGCATATAGAAAACCAAGCGTTTAGTCTTCCGTCACCACCCAAGAGGCACGCCGCAGAGTTCATTTTCTGTAACCCGCTAAGATGCGCCAAGTAAGTGGTGCGCAGGATCAAATTTATTTCATTTGCTTAAGTTAAAATTCGCGCGAGAAAATTGCCAGAAATTTTCATACAAACGCTGCCTTAAACTTTTATGTAAGCATGCCGTATTTTCAAAAAAAAAAAAGACTGGCATTCATCTCACATGAACTATACTCGACATTCGACACAGTTTCAAACGCTCGAATATTTTTTTTTATTTTTTTAAACAAAGTTTTGCGTTTTCACTGCTGCAATTCTTCCCGATTACTACGAAGGCTCGCTGTATCTCAAAGGCTACTAGGCCCCTAAGCATCAGGGGCGTAGCCAAGGGGGGGGTTTGGGGGGGTTCTAACCCCCCCCCCCCCCCCCCGAAATTTTTCAGTTTTGCTACACGCGCACATACAAACACACGCACGATCATACATAAAGTATGGTTGAACCCCCCCCCCCCCCCCCACCCGAAAAAAATTTCTGGCTACGCCCCTGCTAAGCATACAAGTTTCCTAATATGCACCATTCAGGAAGTTGCCTGCTGCTCACGATCGACGACGTTCGAAACTAATTGTAAACAATGTAGACTCAGAGAGCGATTATAAAAGTCTTCTTGCGTAGTCTAAAGACTGTCTGTAGACTTTGCCAACCCCGCTGTCGGAAAACAAGAGTGCAAACTCGGCCTTGGTTCGAAACACTGCTGGTAAAACGCAACAAACACACGGACAGAGAGGGACGAGAACACATGCGCGTGTGTTATCTACTTATGTGTGTGTGTTCGCCTCGCTTTAGTAATAGCAGGCTGTGGGAGGATTATGGACCCGAACAGACCAAAGGACATGATTATGAGAAAACGAAGTGCTGTACAGAAAGTCTATGGAATGTGCATAGATTTCATTAATTTGTATCTATAAGATGATGTACATACGTTGCCTTATTTTATTAATCGCCGTTGAGTATCTGTACGTGTTACAAATCTAATAATAATATCTGGGGTTTCATTATGAGGGACGCCGGGCTCCGAAAATTTGGACCATCTGGTGTTCTTCAACGTGCGCTGACATCGCACAGTACACAGGTCTCTACCATTTCGCCTCCACCGAAATGCATCCGCCGCGGCCGAGATCGAACCCGCGACCTTCGGGTCAGCGGCCGAGCACCGTAACCACTGATCCATCGTGGCGGACTACGTGTCACAAATCAAGTTCGACTCATCACTGTTTTATCAAGAACACGATGGCCTATACTTCGACGGAAGGAAGGGTGGTTTTGGAGGGGGCCTCTAACCTGTATTTTTCAATCCAGAGCAGCTTTCAAGGTTTCCTCCACGGTACCGAAATGAAATGAACGAAACGGCACGCGTTATTGAAGCACATAGATTCAAGAACGATTTCCCTACGTTCGTTCGAATGCTTTCCTGTACATAGTAAATTATTTTCCGTGAATATCAGCGGACCTGTGCACCTTAAACGATTCTCTTAACAGCCGCTCATTTCTGCTACTGCGCCACTCAGAACAAAGGTCGATTTTTAAGATTCCTTAAGTATGAACCAACTCACCCAAGCATCCGTTTTAGCTAAGTCGATTCTCAAGTAGCACAATCCGGTACATCGACTGCTGACTGACACTACGGCGAACAAGGAACACCCAAACGACGACGGCAACAGCAATGACGAGGGCTGCAACAACGACAACTGCGACGACAACGACGTCTGACACGACGGACTTCGCAGACCCGCGCGACCGTTCCACGTGTGGGGGACACTTGGAACCTTCTGTTAGACCCTTCTGTTACGGCGTCGTCCTCCAAACAAGAAAACAGTCACGATGCCCGCCACAAAGGCTACTAACTGTGTCGATCGGTGGATAATTAAAGCATACGTGCCTGTTAATAGACACCGTGCGTAACGCGAACACCTCGCGGTGGCCCACAAACTCGGCAGAGGAATGGAAGCGAACGGAACTCACCGCGTCCTTGTTCAATGCTGGCGCGTTCCACTCTGGCTCTCCCCTCTGCATAACCAGTCAGGCGGCTATATTTCGGAAGGTTCAAAAGCCGCTTCCTGTGACGCCGCGGAAATTGGCAGTCTCAGATAGGAGCGGAACAACCCCCCAAGATCGGATCCCCTCCCTCTTCTAGCTCCGTTTTACGAGCGCGCGAAAGACATACGTTGGCGCGCTGGCGTTAATTCTCCTTATACTCGACTCGCCAGGCACCCGCGTCGAAACGCAATAAAAGCCACGGACGCGGCAAACAACGTGTGCCGGGGAAACTAATCGGTACACACGCGGGGGCTAAAAGCGGTGGATAGCAGCAGGGGCGAGATGGGGCTGATAACGGCCGCGAAGATATCGACAGCCGGCCGCGTGTTCCTGCTGATTGCAGCTCCGGTCGAGCCGCGTGAAGCTAAGAGCCCCGATGTGTTGGTGGGCAGGGCAACTAAAGAGCACGTGGTGTAAGTTGTCGGCAAGCGGGTACACGCGACTGTTTCTGAACCTTCGGACGTAAGACAGTTTTGAAAAAGGGTTCGTAGCGTAAGCGTTGCCTATGTACTACGTGCTATTCGGCAGTTTTAAAATAGTGTACGCAGAGACATCGCTCTTGCCCGCCGTGGTGTTCTATAGCGGTTATAATGCTCGACTGCTGACCCGAAGGTCGCGGGATTGAATACCGGCCACGCCGGCCGCATTTCGATGGAGGCAGTATGCTGGAAGCCCACGGGCTTAGATTTAGGCGCACGTTAAAGCACCTCAGGTGATAAATTTTCCGAGCTCTCCATACGGCGTGATTCTGAGAGACGCCGGGGTTAAGGTGCTCGGCTGTTGACCCGAAGGTCGCGGGTTCGTTCCCTCCGCGGCGGTCGCATTTCGGTGGAGGCGAACTAGTAGAGGCCCGTGTGCTGTGCGATGTCAGTGCACGTTAAAGAACACCAGATGGTCGAAATTTCCGGAGCCCTCCACAACGGCGTCCCTCATAATATCTGGGGTTTTACGTGACAAAACAACGATATGATTATGAGGCACGCCGTAGTGGAGGGCTCCGGAAGTTTTGACCATCTGGTGTTCTTTAACGTGCAATGACATCTCGCAGTACACGGGCCTCGTCCCTCATAATGGTATCATGGTTTTGGGACACAAAACCCCAGATATTGTTATTATTAGAATCCTATCGTGGTTTTCGGACGTACCCCCCCCCCCCCCCCCCCCCCCCCCCCCACACACACACACACCCAATTGGTATCAGAGATAGCGCTCTTTAGGTACGACACGTTATTTTAGTAACTTAACGTGGATACCCAAGAGGATAGCGTATGACGCATGCGCAGTGGCGACGAACTCTAATGCAAAGCTTTGTGAACCCTATTCTAAAGCTTCCAATTTTCGTGCTTCCAGTTTCCAATTTCCGAGCCAATCAATGAAACTGGCAAACTAGCGACACTTGCGCAACACCAATCAGAACAGGTCTTTCCCTTTCGTTCATATTTTGGCGGTGGTATGACCTCATACGTGACTTGTATACTTAGATCACGTGACTCTCCCACGTGTGACGTCATCCGAAACTTCTGCTATGGCGCTCTTTAGGATATGGAAACGTGACACACACGCACACGTAGAGCATCCTCTGATTCACAGCTGGGCTATCGCGACGCAATACTCACTCCTTGCGGATGGACAGAGGAAACGACAACGTCGCCGAGATTGTAGGCATTCGATGGAAACTGTGAAGGACCTCTCTTATGTTTTCTGCTCGGCAGAAAGACAGACAGAGAGCGAGTCTGTCAAAAGCATCAGTTGCAGCATAGTGACAGCATTTAGCTTGTTAGAGCATGTTCATGTTGGCAGTTCAAAGCAGGGTGTCGGAACGAAATGTTTTTCGTTTCGGTTTTAGTTTCGTTCCACCGCAAAAAGTTCCGTTCCGTTTCTGTTCCGGAACGAAAAAAAAAAAACGTTCCGTAACGGTTCGTAACGGTTTTTTTCTTTTGTATGAAAATAAAGTGTGAAAAAGGTAAGGCAATCATAAAAAAACATTGGATTTGTGATGTAGTTACTTGCCCTCCTCTTAAGAAAGTGGGACAAGGGTAAAACACGTTCATCAGAGGTGCGGAAGTAACTGTACCACGTATTCCTACCAACCAGCACAAACCAGTATTCAGTTCAAAGTCATAGTATTTGTTTTCTCACAAGACAAATACAATTTTTTTTAGTTGGCTTAATGCTTTGTGTCAAGGGAGTGAGCACGATCTCAGAAGCAGCACGTCATTGAGTGTACTCTCTTATGTGCGAGACCACTGTTCTGATAAAAAGATAGCCAGGCCTGCGTGAAACACGCAGCACAGTCACAGCAAAAGCTAGAAGAGCGGACTTTGTAGAGCCCGTTGTTATCTCTTGGGGCAACTAATACAAGTACACATGCAAGGTACCCACCACGTCATAAATCGTCGCTATTTTTCTGAAGTAGCGAAGTTCCCACTATGCCATTTTTAGTCATTCTTCGGAGAATCGTGGTACCCGCTACACATCTGCAAGGCATTATCTGCAATTTGTGCTGTGGCTGATAATGAAGAATTATGGCTGAGCACTTTGCAGTGGGTGGGAAGGAGTGTTGCGGAATAGGCGCCCCCATTCCATTCCAATTCCATTCCAGGGAATTGGAACTTGTCGCAATTCCATTCCTTTCAATTCCTCGGAATGAAAAAAACTTAGCCCATTCCCGCTCCGGGAATGGCCTGGCAGTTCGGTTCCATTCCTGTAATTCCTCAACGTAGGAAAGGCATCTTGATAGCTTTATCGAGTTAAGAATGAACGCCCCGTAAAGCTGATGTCATCAGATGCATTAAGAACTGCAAAAGTACGCAAAACACGTTACCAAGGTCGAGGGATAATGGCATGGTGACATATCTCGTGCAGTACAACCAGCCTACTAATTCCCATAGGGGCAGTTCTCCCGCTACCTATAGTATTTGCGTGGTCAACATGTTTGAACGAATGGTGGTGTTTTGATATTGTTTAAGGATAAATCTGTTAATGCTAAAATGACGACATAGTGTATTTTTATGCTGACAAAAGCGCCTTTGCACCGAATACGGAACACTGGGCCGCACTGCCCGTCAGCATTCACGCTTGTCAAGCGCGCCTCGCAAGCATGGATTGGGTGAGGAGAACTTTCTGTGTTCGCCTGTGCGCAGGTATGCAATGTCTTCCTTGTCGCAAAGGTTATTTACGTGTGTCAGGTACTAAACTGCTCGTGAGATAAAGATCAGGCTGTGCATAAAGTATTCGCCACTTTCGGGTGGGGGATCAATGGGAACCAACACGCAGGGGTAATTTGTTTCTCCCTTCGGTATCTGCTGGGATAATGCATTTGTTTTTACACTAACTTATGCCTCTGTTTGTAGTAGGCCCGTTGCTTATAAATGTACCGTGCTTGTAATCAGCCAAGCTATCTTAAAAATACTGCTTTAGTGTTAGTTTGCGAGGCTCTGACTCACTAACGTTTGAAGTTTGAAAAAGAGCACGTAGAAGAAAACGTCCTCTATTTTCGGAAAAAGACGTAATTCCATTCCCATTCCATTCGGTGCAAAAGGAGCTTAATTCTATTCCCATTCCATTCCTCCGAGCGTTGTCCCCATTCCATTCCGGGGTCGCGAAAATGTGGAATGATTCCGGAGTCATTCAAATTCAGGAGTGGCAACTCCGCAACACTGGTTGGAAGCATTAAACCACACACTCTTGCGCTATTAGCATTGTGTGATGACTGGTTGTTATTTTACTCTTCTGCCACGCTATCTTACATATGTTAACAAGATTCCTTGCCCGACATGACTCCTGTATAGAGTATTTTTGCGATGGAGTTATAAGCACCAGCGTGACACTGTAGTGGAAGGCCGACTGCCACGCAGAGGGCGCGGATCCAGAAATTTGTTTCTCATTTAATTTTTTCTTATATCACGCGATAGCGGTCACATACACCGGCAGCAGCGGACAACTATGGCGCCAAAATCGGCTGTTGTGATCTCATAACAGCTTTCGCTGTAACAAACTTCAGCGCCGAGAATGCCCTCTCCACTTTGGCCTGATTGACAGGCGCGCAAAAGTCCACTTGCTTAATATAAACATCTCTCGTTGCCACTGTTTTCGTTTTTCGCACAATTTCAACATATCTTTGCTGTGGAATTCCTGTGTGAGGTACGCGCATACCCTGAGATATGCTTACATTGCATGAGCTCAGTTGTTCCAGATTGCGAAATTTTCTCGTGAACCGAAAAACGATCGAAAAAATTTCGGTTTCACTCCGGAACGAAATAATAAATAAAGTTTCGGTTACGTTTTCGTTCCGGTCAAAAATATCGTTTTTTTTTTTCGTTTTTCGTTTTCGGTTTTCGTTCCGTTCCGGCACTCTGGTTCAAAGTGTACAGAGTAGATAGCCTTGGAGCTTATATAACAATCAAGTGAAGTTATTTCTCTTTCATGTGAATTTAGGCAGTACAGTAGCGTTTATAGCTCACATTACCAGGCTTTCTCCAAAGGCAAACACTGCCGGCTCTGCCTTTTCAACGTAATGCAGTGTTCTTTGTTTGTTTGTTTTTTCGTACTACGCAGGCTATTGTAAATATTGCCTGCGAGGGATGGCGCAATATGTGGACCTTCACCGGCATTACTTCAAGAGGAGGACGTTACTTGCGCGAGCGAGCTATAGCCACATAATTTGCTCATTGTCGAAAATTTTCTAATTCACCTTCTATTTAATTTGTTTACGACACACGTTACAATTAACGAATTCACAAGACGTATTGACAAGGCCCACACACTTCGAACAAATTTTCAAAGCGACATTAACTTAGATATGTTTATCCCCAAAACGGATGGACGTTCCACTCACTTTTGTGTGTGGAACGCGGCCAGTACTTGGTCGTTGTAGGGCCGGGCTTGAGTTATGTCGCAGAGCGTCATCGCCTTGGTGCCGGGAATGGCTGGCGCGGACGAGAAGTGGCGTTCTCCTGGAAGCCATCTCGACCGCCCGAAACTCGTCTCCGTTAACTGAGGCCTTCCTTTGCCCCAATACTAACAAATCGCACAGTCGGCTGCACCCCCCCCCCCTACCTACTAAATAACAGCGTGCGTGAGAACCTGCCGCTGTTTACAGGAATGCGAGAGCCACGATCTGGCAGACTCGCGTGGGAACACGAACCACGGGCGGAGTGCGGGGGTGGGGGCAGTTGGAGAGCTGCGTAAGCAGCGAGGAGGGGCTCAGCGCCATCCATGCCGGGCTATACTGTTCTCTCCTTCCCCCACTTTTGTTTTTCGACTCTAAACACCGCACCACGGAGCGCGGAGAGGCAGTCTGGGTCGTAACCACGCTGTGGTAGGACGGCGAGGCTCTTTACTGGCGCATTTCCTCACAGCGCCCTGGGCTCTAACACCAAACGAGGTGTAGAAGAGTGAGGGCCTGTTCATTACACCCTCTGTCAAGTGGAAATTAGTTTTCCCGTTTGTAACTGCAATAGCCCTGTACAATTATAATACAGTTTGTTAGTAATTGTGCTACGCCTCCTGTCAAATACTTCACCCCCGCCGAGCTACATCACCAGGATCCTCGTCCGTCAACTTCACGGGAGGAAGGGAACCTTTACTGGCGCAGTCGAGACAGGATTCGGCATCTACCACTTGTGAGCGAAGATCACCAAGCCACCAGGTGACGGGTCACGAGATTCCCGCAAGAACTGGGAGCAGTTCATCGAGGCCGCCTGCGGCAAACGACTCGCCTGAACACTACAACAACAGTTCGACGGGTCGCAGCAGGCATCGACGACGGCACTGGTGAGCGGGATTTCTTGCGTTTCGTTGAGGTGGCGGTGGCTCAAGTGTTAGAGTGGTGTATGTATGAAATAGGAGCGTAATGGCGAGCGGTGGGGCAGAGGAAGGTCACGTAGGCGACAATCTTGAGCAAAATGCCGGAGCGCCAGAACCGGCAGAACTGGCAGTACGACGCCTAGAGCTGCAGTTTGAGTTGCAGAAGATGCAACTCCAGCTGCAAGTTATGCAGCTTGAGTCGCAGGAACGCATTGCGCTTAGGCGAGCCGAGTTGGAGATGGCGGGTGGCGGGCGGACCCCTTCGAGCTTAGACTCGAGAGAACGAGGGCGCTCAGGCCTAGACCCTGTCGCTCAATGCAGCAAGGTTCTCAAAAGCCTCAAGCTTCCGTGCGATGCGGACGTACCTCTATGGTTTGATGAGGTGGAAAGAGTGTTCAGTGCGTACAATGTACCATTGGAAAGCCGCGTTCACTTAGTGATGCCAGCGCTTACGGAGCGGGTGAGGTACTTGCTTCGAGGACTCAGCGAGGCCGAGTGCAGTGATTACGACGCGGTTAAGGCGGCTGTCCTCAATGAACTCAAGCTTACTCCTTCTGAGTATCTCGATCGGTTTGAGACGGCCGCAAAAAGAAAAGATGAAACATGGGCGCAGTTTGCTTCACGTGTCGGGACGTATTTTGACTATTATTTGCACTCGAGAGAGGCGAAAACGAAAGATGAGGTCATACAGCTAGTTGTCGCCGACCGTATCAAAGCTAGCTTAAGTTCGGAAGGTTTAGAATACGTACGCCTACGCGAAGGCGAGAGCTGGATGAGGCCGGCTGAAATATCACGCGTTCTACAAACTTTCGAGCAGGCGAAAGGCAAGGGCAGGGCGGCAAGGCAACAAATAGCTGCTACGCAGCAGGACAGGGACCCGTCACGACAAGGAAGCGGTGGCGGCAAAAAGCAGAACTGTTACGTGTGCCGAGGAGAAGGGCACCAAGCGAGAGATTGCCCCCGAACAGTCCAAAGCGCGGCGAACAAGCCAGAGAGACGGGCACGCGCACAGAAAGTGCAAACGGCAGAGCCGGAAAGTGACGATAGCCTCTTAGAGGACAAAGAAAGCAAAGCTTTGGTAGCTCGCGTAAACTCGTCGTTGTCGTCTGGAGAGGTACGAAAGTCTAAGTTGCAGGAAATCGAGCTAGAGTGTGCCGGCAAGCCCATAGTCGCTATCCTTGATACCGGCAGCGAGGTCACTATTGTTAAAGAGAGGCTCGTACCGGACGCAGTCCAGGAACCATCGGGCAAAATCAAGCTCGTTTCAGCTTTCGGCGATACCGTCGAGGCAAAGCTAGTGACCCTGTCCTTCAGCCTTGGGCAGACGGCGTTCGCAAATGCACCTGAAGTTGTACAAATCGTTTGCGCAATAACAGACAAGCTCACTGACGCTGACTGCCTACTTTCTAAAGAAGACTGGGAGCTGCTTACAGACATGAGAAAATACGCGGAACCGGCATGGGGCGCGGTTAGCGTAGAGCAAGACCAAAAAGGTGTGTCGGTAACCACACCGAAACAGGGCGAACCGGACGTTAGAGGTGAAGCGCCGGGTGAGAGTTACGCGCGCGTCAACGAGACTCGCTCGGACGAACAAACCGCAGTCGAACTGCCCACACCAGGTGAGGAGGCAACAGAAGCCGGCAGCGTCGTTGACACCGACAGAATCCCAAGCGAGCGAACCAAACTTCGAACCGCCCAGCTGGCGGACGCAGGTTTGAATAAAGCATGGGCAGATGCGAAGGCAGGGAAGTCGGGCATGTTTGTCTCAGACGGCCTTCTATACCACTGGGGCTCAATTGCCGGCGACAAAGTAAAACAACTTGTGTTGCCCACTGACAGGCGCGAGAAGGTACTGTTGCTGGCGCATGAGTCCCTTTGGGGCGGCCATCTGGGTCCAAAGAAAACAAAACTGAGGATAAAATACAGCTTCTTCTGGCCTGGCATAGAGGAGGATGTTAAGAAGCACTGCCGGACGTGTCATGGTTGTCAGGTTCGATCGGATAAGCACCTTAAAGACAGGGTACCCATAACACCGCTTACGAGGCCAGATCACCCTTTCCAGGTAGTGAATGTCGATGTAATCGGACCCCTTGACACACCCTCGGCCAGAGGCCACAGGTACGCGTTGTGCCTAGTAGACCTTTGCACGCGCTGGCCTGAGGTAGTGTGTCTGCGTTCCCTGACGGCCAAGGCCACTTGTGAGGCCTTGTTGTCCGTATTCAGCCGCACTGGAATCCCGGAGGTAATCTGTTCCGACCAAGGAACGAACTTCACGGCACAGCTCACTCAAGCGATGCTAACCAGATTGGGGTGCTCACCTCGGTTCTCCACGCCGGAGCACCCAGAAAGCAACGGTGCTGTGGAACGATGGAACCGAATCCTAAAGAATATGCTATTCCACGTAATGGAAAAAGACCCCAAGAATTGGGACAGGCTCGTTCCGTTCGTCTTATGGGCATACAGAGAGGTTCCTCATGACACCACAGGTGTTGCACCCTTCCGGCTGTTATACGGCAGAAATCCCTCCGGGCCGCTGGCTATACTTCAGCGCAGCTGGACAGGCGAGGTCCCCCTTCCCAACACATTGAGGGAGGAGCCCGCCAAATATCTGCAGCAGCTGCGGGAACAACTAGAGATAGCGGCAGAGGTGGCAGGGCTTACAGCAAGCGCTCGACAGGGGAGCTACGCGCTGGCATATAATAAGTCGACGCGTCGCAAGACGTTCAGTGTAGGAGATCAGGTCCTAGTATTTGACACGGATCGCGGTAGCAAACTGGCACCAAAGTGGCTGGGTCCCTTCAGTATAATCGCTCGCGAAAGGCAAAACTCATATCGAGTCGATAGCGGACAGCGAGCGAGCTCAGTGGTGCACGCAAACAGGCTACGCCCATACTATGCGAGGGTGAACCGTATAGGGGTCGTGTTTGATGATGACATAGAATTTGGGGACATTGAATATGTCCCCCGATGTGCGCCTTCGGGCACACCTTCCGTACCCGTTGACACGCAGCGACTGGTGCATTTAGATAGCAAACAGCGGGAGGACATTTCACGTGTGTTTGCGAAGTACTCCGATTTGTTTGACAAAACGCCAGGAGCCGCAGAAGTCGGACTACACAGAATCGAGTTAGAGGAGGGGTACCGACCAAAGCGTGCATTTCCGTACCGCGTACCTGAGCTCCTGAAGCAAGAGGTTAGCCGCCAGACAGAGGAACTGTTAGATCTTGACCTGATCTACCCAACAGAAAGCGAACACGCTCACCCCGTAGTTTGTGTCGGAAAGAAAGACGGGTCGGTCCGCATGTGTATCGATTACCGGGCACTGAACGCCGCTACACGCACCGACGCTTTCCCTATGACGCCACCGCAGGAGCTGCTAATGAGGGTAGGCCGCGCTAATTTCATTACCCTGGTAGACCTGCGTCGCGGGTATTGGCAAGTACCGGTCGCCCAGGAGAGTCAGCATCTTACAGCTTTCGTGACGCATGACGGCCAATACGCTTGGCGTGTTATGCCGTTCGGCCTAAAGAACGCGGCAGCCACATTCCAGCGCATGATAAATACATTGCTCTCGAGACACCAAGCATATGCGGCTGCATATTTAGACGACATCGCCATTTTCTCTTCTTCGTGGCAAGAGCATGTAAGGCATGTTGAGGTCGTCTTTGGACTGCTCCGCGAGGCTAAGCTGAAAGTAAGCGCTGAAAAATGCCAGGTCGCGCAGGCGCGTATACGGTACCTTGGACATGTCGTGGGTGGCGGGACTCATGGCCCGGACCCGGAAAAGCTTGCCGCGATTAAGGATCTAGCCCCACCTACGACGAAAAAACAGCTGCGTAGCTTATTGGGGATGTGCGGCTACTATCGTGGCTATGTAAAAAACTACGCCGCAGTGGCCGCCCCGCTGACCGCCTTGACGAAGCGAAGCGTGCCAAACCCGATACCGTGGGAAGAAGACGCACAGATCGCATTCGCGGAACTAAAGAGATCGCTCTGCGAGGCGACCGCACTGACCACTCCCGACATCCACAAGCCATATTGGCTATTCACGGACGCTTCCGAAGTGGCTGCTGGCGCCTGTTTAGCGCAGATGAGAGACGATGGCCAGGAAAGGCCGATAGCGTTCGCCAGCCACCGTTTCAGTCCAACTCAGGCCCGCTGGTCGACCATTGAGCGCGAAGCGTTCGCCATCATTTGGGCGTTGGGTAAATTTGACACATGGGTGTTCGGGGCGGAGATACAGGTAGTATCCGACCACAACCCTCTGTCTTACTTAACGACCAGCACGCCTCATGGAGCAAAACTAGCAAGGTGGGCACTAGCTTTGCAGCGCTACAATGTAATCGTAACCCACCGGAAAGGCTCCAGCAACGCTAACGCAGACGCACTGTCACGCGTCCCCAATGCAAATTGGGACGACAGCCGCGAAAAGGCTTGAGCCATGGCCGCACCAGCGAGCGTGAACGTTCCCGCTCACCTGCAAAGGAGCGCACGTACTGACCGCCTGGCGAACCCGGATGCTGCCTAGACGTTGCCTCCATGCACGGTGTCAGAGGAACTTTCTATCGTACCCCACGTTCCTGGTGTATCCCCCTGGATAGGCTTGCGAGCCGCCAGAGGTTAAGACAATTTTCTTTGCCACCTACGGTGCCGTTGTACGACGTGCTCTTTTCCTCATATAGCCAAACATGCGGTACCTGTGCAATTGACATTATTGTGAATAATTCCACGAACTTGCACGCGAGTGACTCGCATCGTTACGGCGGCAGCACGCTACAACTAGCACCGTTCACATTAAGACTGTTGGCATGCTGTTTCGTATTGTGGACTCGATGTTACCTTTGTGCATGTTTTCTTTTTATTGTACTTTACTTTACCTCTTTGTCTGTTTGGCCCTGAGACTGTATACGCTGGGCTTGGATGCGAACAAAAACGCCTTGCGATTCAGCTGTATGGAGGCAGGCTTCCCTTGTGCCATGTCCCGGCCTCTTATGTTTAGACTAACTGAACGGACTCAAAGCTCAGTTATCCTCTTAGGGGGAACGTGTAGGGCCGGGCTTGAGTTATGTCGCAGAGCGTCATCGCCTTGGTGCCGGGAATGGCTGGCGCGGACGAGAAGTGGCGTTCTCCTGGAAGCCATCTCGACCGCCCGAAACTCGTCTCCGTTAACTGAGGCCTTCCTTTGCCCCAATACTAACAAATCGCACAGTCGGCTGCACCCCCCCCCCTACCTACTAAATAACAGCGTGCGTGAGAACCTGCCGCTGTTTACAGGAATGCGAGAGCCACGATCTGGCAGACTCGCGTGGGAACACGAACCACGGGCGGAGTGCGGGGGTGGGGGCAGTTGGAGAGCTGCGTAAGCAGCGAGGAGGGGCTCAGCGCCATCCATGCCGGGCTATACTGTTCTCTCCTTCCCCCACTTTTGTTTTTCGACTCTAAACACCGCACCACGGAGCGCGGAGAGGCAGTCTGGGTCGTAACCACGCTGTGGTAGGACGGCGAGGCTCTTTACTGGCGCATTTCCTCACAGCGCCCTGGGCTCTAACACCAAACGAGGTGTAGAAGAGTGAGGGCCTGTTCATTACACCCTCTGTCAAGTGGAAATTAGTTTTCCCGTTTGTAACTGCAATAGCCCTGTACAATTATAATACAGTTTGTTAGTAATTGTGCTACGCCTCCTGTCAAATACTTCACCCCCGCCGAGCTACATCACCAGGATCCTCGTCCGTCAACTTCACGGGAGGAAGGGAACCTTTACTGTCGTATATAGTTCGCGGTAGCCGTGGAGCGAGCGCAGCCCCGAATGACTGATTGGCCGCTCGCAAGATTCATAAAGCTCTTTTCTGACAAAATGTAAGGCGTTTTAGTTTAGTGTATCACCTATTTATAACGAAGGCCCTGATATTATTCAGTTAAAGAAGAGGAAATCGCGAGCTCAAGCGACACGCTGCGTATAATGTTATCGGTTTCATGCACTACAGAAACACCGACGGATATTATATACAAGCGAAATAGCGCGAGTTTCGACAGAAAACAGACACTAACATTTCACTAACCTGCGCGGCCACAGAAAACTTCGCGGTGGTGGTGGTAGAAACATTTATTGCCAGTGTGTGAACGTGGGGGCCGAGCCCCCTACATGGCACGTGGGTGCTCCCTCACTGTGATGAGGCACCCTTACAAAGCGAAGGAAAGCCCCTGAGGCGCAATCCTCTTCATGGCGCAGGAGATGATCCGGCGCTGCTCGAAAGCAGATGTGCTGGTCATGATGGACTCCCAGTAAGACACCGCCACAGCCGGTGATGGGGGATGAGGGAAGGTGGGGCATGTGAGGAGGATGTCTAGGAAATCTCCTGGTTTGCCGCAAAGTTTGCATGAACAGAAGAATTGGTCTGGGTATCGGGCGTTTAGTAATATGGGGTATGGAGCAGTTTGAGTTTGTAGGCGTCGCCAATGTGCGGCCTGTGCTATGGTTAGGATGGGGGGGGGGGGGGGCTGTATGCTCTTCGTTGGTCCCGATAGTACGACAGAATCTCTCGAAAAGAGAGCAGGCGCTCCTCGGCCTGTGGAGGGGGCTCCATGCCCGGAATGTGAGACCTCGAGCTAGGCAATGAGCCTCCTCGTTGCCAGGGAGGCCGGCATGTGCTGGCGTCCAGACGAGTGTTATGGAACGCTGGGGTTGCCAGAAGCGTAGTAGGCGAGCAGCGGTGCGGGAAATGAAGCCATTGGCATAGTTCAGAATAGCAGATTTTGAGTCGCTTATGATTGTGGAGGCAGATGTAGAGACATATGCAAGCGCGATGACTGCCTCTTCTGCCTCTGTGGAGGAACTGGTGATGATTGAGCACGACGTTAGAAGCTTTGCCTGACTGTCAGCTACCTCCAGGCCATACGGGATCCTGACGAGTATTCTGCTGCGTCCACGTAGACCACGTCATGGTCCTCGCTATACTGTTTCTCGAGGGCCCGAGCTCTTGCCTTTCTGCGTTTCTCGTCTCGTACAGGGTGCATATTCTTCGGGATGGGGGGTACGTTGAGGTGAGAGCGGAGGTTAGAAGAAAGAGGGACCCCGTCGGGTGAGTGTGTAATTGGAGTTAAGTTTAATTGGGACAAGAGAGTGCGCCCAGCCACTGAATTAGACAGACGAGATCTTTGTGCCGTAAAGGTGGCTTCCGCGAGTTCCTCAAGTGTGCTATGTACACCTAGTTTGAGGAGTCGGGCATTGGTTGTGCTGGGTGGAAGTCGTAGAGCCGTTTTCGTGCAACTTCGTATTAGCGCGTTAACCCGGTCTCTCTCCTTCTGTCGGAGCGGTAGGTAAGGGAGGGCATATGTGGTGCGGCTTATGATGTAAGCCCGGGTGAAGCGAAGCGTGTTTCGCTCGCGTAGGCCAGTCCGACGGTTCGCGATGCGGCGATTCAGTCGAGTGGTCTGCTGAGCGTGTGTTTGGAGAGTCCTTATGACTTCTCCGTGTGCGCTATGCGAGTAGAGAACTAGCCCTAGCACACGAATTTTAGAGACTGGTGGGATGACCTAGTGTGAAAGAGATGGGGGGAATGACTGAATTACATTGCATCGGGCGGTAGAGAAAGAGCTCTGATTTGGAAGGGGAACAGGCAAGGCCACGCTCCCGTACATTGTGTCAATGGTGGTCATTGCCAGTTGTAGGTTTTCTTCTATTTCGGCGTCACTGTCGTGGTTTGCCCAGACAGTGATATCATCGGCGTAGAAGCTGAAATGGATGTCGGGGATCTGAGCCAGCTGTAGGGGCAGGTCAAGAAGCGCAATGTTAAAAAGCAGAGGGGAAAGAACTGCTCCCTGGGGTGTACCTCGTGCGCCAAGCGTGATGCCTGGAAGGCTCTGGTCGACAAAGGTAAGTGTGGCTGTGCGGTAGCTGAGGAAGTCTCGGACGTAGTTGTACGTCTTTGCACTGACTCCCAGAGTTACAAGGTTCTGTAGGATAGCTGAGTGTATAACGTTGTCAAATGCCTTAGTGAGGTCTACACCTAGGATAGCTCTGGTGTCACAAGTTTTAGAGTCGAGAATATGATGTTTTAGTTGTAGGAAGACGTCCTGTGTGGAAAGCCCAGGACGAAATCCAAACATGCAAGTGGGCATGAGATTCTTGCCTTCTAGGTACTGGCAAACTTCGCGGAGCCGAAATGTGTACGCTGTGTGACATCCTTGGCAGCACGACTTGCTCAGGGTGCTTCACCACGTATTTTCACGAAAACTTCGCGTCTCGCACGAAAGAATCAAATGTATCTTGTCACGGACGGCCCGGTTTGTTCACGGATTCACGCAACATGCAAAGTCGTAGTGTTTCCAATCAACGCGTTGACAATCGGGCTAGCACAGCCAGCACAGACGAACTACAGGGGGCGGCTGCCGGTGTGTCGTCTGCTAACATTCCTCCTGACATCCGCTTGGTGGCGTGACAGTCTATGGGCAAGTAAGGCGGGACAGGTGGGCAAGGCGCTTGTTCCGATACACCAGCCTGACTAGAATAAGGACACAGTGGACTGCACGGGTGTACACCCTACACCGAAAGTTTGGTTTCTTCGCGAAACTCGTGAAGGCAAGCAGGGAGTGCGGATGGGCCCGTGCCGTTCAAGAACAGGTACGGGAGGAAGAGAACGAGCAGTGGCGGAAGGCGATGCGTTCCAAGGCAACCTTGACGGTATATCAAAGTTACAAGAACGAAGTAGAAAAGGAGCGCATGTACGACAACAATGGTGATAGTGGCCTTCCATTCAAAGCGCGGGCTGGGGCACTACGAACGCTTGTGTACCGTCGCCGATTCGGCGAGAATACCGACAACACGAGGGCGATGTGCCGGGTATGCGAGCAGGAAGAAGAAACTATCTCCCACTTAGCGCTACGCTGTACGTGTTTGGGCCCACGCCAGCGAGAGGGCACCACACTCTTCGAGGCACTGCGGTTTGTATACACAAATGACCCGGGGCCACCCGCAGGCGATGGAGCGGCTGGTGCAGTGAAGCATGCGGCAGTACGGACTACCAAAACAAGGCTGGTGCAGTGGTGGCGCCCTACGCAGCGGTAGTGATTTACATGGACAAAAATTGAAGGCGTGCAGACTAAATATACGAACTGGTACGGTGTGTGTACGCCTGTGGAGTGTTTTAGTTTATTTACTCTTTAGGTTTTTTATTATTTTTTATTTTTTGTTCTCTGGCTAGGGCAAATTAATCTTGGCCGCCCGATACAAAGAGATCAGCCTCAAACCACCATCATCATCATCATCATTGCGAATAGTAAACTGTTGCTAGAATATGCCGACTTATAATATGCCGATCATTGCGCCAGAGCGTCAATTTCGTTGTTCGGCAGATCCCACAATGCGTGGGGATATGTCGAACAATTTATTACTCTTTGCATCCATCGCGATTTTTCGCTCACGGACAACGCAGATTTTTTGCGCCCAGCGACGCCGACACATTGGAATTTCTGCGACACAGACTCTTTAACGCTATAGCGTTAAAAAAAGAAATACGCAAAAGTGGACAGGTAATTTTATGGAGACATCGTCCAGCAACCATGAAATACGTATTATTCCAAGTGCTACGAATCAAATCAGAAAACAGATGGCCGCCAGCAAATGCAGCTAAGACGTGTAGCCCGTTGAGCTCGTAGAGGGCGACAGCAGGCCGGTGGGTGTCGCAGATGTCGAGGTGCTGTAAGCGGTTCCCGGAACCCGGTACATAGTCGTGCGTGTATAGGACGTCGACTGGGGCATCTGGGACGACAACTGGCGCCATGCTCCAATCTCATTGGCCAGCTGCGTCTCGACCTGTATCAGGCGTCTGATTTTGTCCTCCGCCTGGATGAGGCTGTCGAAGTACGCCTTGTCCGAGGTGGTGTCAAGCGTTCGGTACTGGGCCAGCTCGTTGGCCAGCTGGCTCTCGAGGTTGATCAACTGCCACAGTTTGTTTTCGGCTTCGAACACGTTCTGCATGGCGTTCTCCCCCAGCAGTCCACCTTGTTGGATAGCCTTGCGAGCCATAATGACCTCGTTGGAGGCTTGGATCACCCTCTGCACCAGCTCACGGATCCGATTTGACACTTGCATGGTGTGCGAGTCATTCTGGTTCGCCCTGGACGGTGAGCCCTCCCTTATGGCACGGACACTTCGACAGAGCCAGCCCCAAAGTGAAGGACCGTCATCGCAGCCGCTAGTGCGACGCCTACCCCTAGATCTCTGCCTCTGGCGGCGACGTGGTGGGTCGTCGGATTCTGACAAGTCATCGTATTCGTCGAACTCGTCGTCGTAAGAGTCGTCGTAAGACTCGTAAGAGTCGTCGTCGTAACGGTCCTGACCCTGCCGCACTGCACCCTGGGCGTAGTCGGACGACAAGGAACTGAGGGAATTGAGGATGTCATCGACTGAGTCGGCGATTCTCTGCAGGCTCTCCTCGCAGCTTTTGGCGAAGCGCTTGTCACTCGACGAGCTCTGCTTCACCTCAACAGCTTGCACGTGAATCTGCGGCGATGGAGGCGGCGGCGGTTCTGGTGCCTTCTGCACAGGCTGCGGAGGCACAGGTTGCGGAGGCTGTGTCGGCTGTAAGGGCTCGGCTGGTGGCTGCTGTGCTATTTCTGTTTGCACGCCTTGCTCGGGCCGGTTAACGATGATGGTTGTCTGGGAGAGCATCCGGGGCTTGCTCGGTGGAGGATCGAGCGGAAGATCGAGTGATAGCTCGTCCTCCTCGTCATCTGGCTCCTCCTCCTCTGCCTCGACGCCCACGTCGCTGACCTCTCGAAGGAAACTCAGGTCCGCTCGTGCGATTATGTCGAATTCCAGAGGCAAGCAAGGAGGCGGCGTGAAGCATTGCGACTGTAGGACGGAATAAGTAGGCGCAGGAAAAGCTGGTTGCTGGCAGTACACATCTTCTTCAGGCGGCATCATCTCTTCGTGGTAGTGCGGCACATTGTCCGTGATCAACTCGATATGCTGCTCGAAATGAATGCAACGTGGTCCCATATCTGGCAGGGGCCCGTAATCTGCGATTGCATCACGGGGAGGTCCAGCCATGCTCATCCTGTCAGGTGCCCTCGTTTCAGAGCGGGGCCTCTCCCAGATGACTTCGGGGCGGGACTCTTGTGGCCCGGGGCACAGGTCGGTAGTCCTCGTGCACACACCATGATCATCAAACCGAGATATCGAGGCGGTCACCACGTGCGTATTAGGTTCACTGTACTCAGGCAGCTCCACGACTATCTTTTTCGGCTCTTTAGAAGGCTTCCCTTTCACGCCTTTCTTTTCCTTAACATCGACCGCAGCACCGCCTTCTTTTCCCACATCAAGCTTTTCCCGTTCATATTTTTCTGGTCGAAGGTCGGACACTATTTCTGACGTCAGGTCCGCTTTGCTTCCAAGTATTTCGTCTATAACTTTCATCTGCAGCCGGTTTATTTTACGAAGGCGGTTCTTCACTTCTTCGGCCATGCTTGTGCTTGAGCCAGGTGGGCAGTGGTTCTGCAATACACCCCTGGCTGATTCTAGCTGACTAAGTAGCTTGAGTTTTTTATCAATATCGGAGACTGGTGTTTCGCTATCTTTGTCGGTCCCTTCCTTTCTCACATCCGCCATTGAAGACTTGGATGGAGGCCTGGACGGAAGCCTGGATGGAAAATGGCCAGGCTTTTGGTGAGACTGCGATGTGCTGTCAGCATTATAAAGAGCTGTGAATTGCTCCGCCTTGAGGGGTTTGTGTTCCTTTCCAAAGTGAGAGCCTTCAGTCACGGGGCCGATAACACCGTGCATTCCGGTTGTCATCATGCCTGTGGGCGTGTCGAAGCGCTCCTGCATGGCGAACGTGCGACTCGTGGATGCCGCTTGGGAAGCCATCATCGTCGCTCGCATTTGCTCTGGAGTCATGGTTAGAGGCATACCAGGGACATGCATGCCAGGCATCATCCGAGGCATCATGCCTGACATGGCATGCATTCCGTACAAGGCTTGGGCATCACTGTGCTTCCGAGCTTCTTCTCCTTCCTTCTTTTTCTTCTCTTCATCTTCCTTCTTCTCTTCCTTCCTGTTCTTCTCTTCTTCCTCTTCTTTCTTCTTTTTCTCCTCCTCCTCCTTCTTAGCTTGGTCCTCTTCTTTCCGCTTCTTAGCCAGCGCGGAGTCCCTCTCGCTATCTTCGAGCAGCGCTTCCTTTGGTGCGACAGCCTTGGCCAACGCCAATTCGTTCTCGCAGACCTGCTGAAACTTCTTCAATCCTTCACTCCTCAGCTTCGGGTTGTTCTCGCCGGCCAGCTGGTCGAAGTACTGGATCTTGAGGTCGATGTACTCCTTAAGCCTGTTTTTCGAGACGGTCCTGTTGGCCAGGTCGACTTCCTCGTCGCTCAGCTTGCGGAACATGTCGAAACTGTGGGCGCGTTCCTCGTCCTTGCCTGAGCCCATCATGCGATCCCACTCGGCCAGCTTCTTTGCCATCAGGTCTTCGAACATTTTCTTCTGCGGGCTCTCGGGTGCTGGTGGTGGTGGCGGCAGAGGCGTCGGCAATGGCGGTGCAGCGGCGCCTGGCGGCGGGGGTCGGCGCGCCGTGTCCTGGCGACGCCCGTCCGGGCGTGCCCCGGCCTGGGCTACCGCGGCCACCCCGGCCAGGGCTGACGCCTCGCGGCGGTGGGCCTCGGGGAAACGGGCCCCGGCCAGGGGGCAGTCTTGGCGGCGGTCTTGGCGGCATCCTCGATCACGCGCTCATGCTGGACGACGGCTCATCATCTCGGCAACCCCGGCTCCTCACCAGCGAGGGCGGTACAGTGTTCTAGAACACTGCAGAGGGCGGTCAACCAAGCCAATGGTGATGTCGATGATGCTTCGAGCTAGAAACTTCTCTCAAGGCTGTACCCAAAGCAAAAAAAAAAACCTTTCAAAGGTTGTTGTTTGCCTAGTTTCTGTCACTCACACCCACGGTGCGGGATCGGACAAGAACTCTTCTATGAAATGTAATAATGGGGTAATTTACGGATCAGATAAATTACAAATTAAAGAACCAATTTTAGGTGAACGATAGCATGTAGTTAAAAAAAATTTTATTACAACTGAAAAAAAAAACGAATTAGTTTAACGCATGTATAATATTGCGTGGCAGGATCGTAGAAACGCACCAGCCGTCAAAACATGTGAATTGTGCAACGATCGACTTGGTGCTTAAAGGGACCGACAACTGATTTCTCTCGACCCAGTTTTTTACGGCGCGACAGGAAGCTTACCCTTCGTAGCGTTTGTAGCTGCAGTGGTTTATCCTAAAAGCACGTAGTTATTTTATAAGCAGTATTTTTCGATCTGAAAGGCTCCAAACACGCATGAAGGCTTGCTCCAGCAACGCTGAGAATTGATAGCAATGCCGCTAGTCCTTGTGAAAGCTGTCGTTGTTCTGCTTTCGCAGGAGTTACTGTAGCTATGCTTAACCACCTTTATTTCGAGCTTTCCAGCCATTTTTGAAAATAGCAAGCTGTTACAATGAGATGATGTGGCTTTATACGCCTTCTCGGTATTTGTACAGCGTTGTGCGCGCCTGCGACCAAGGTTGCCTGCGCCTGTGTCATGGATAGCTTTTCGCGGCATGGGATCATTACACCAAGCGAAGGCAGCGCCACTTGGTTGCATACAACTAACGCAGGCCTATATGTGCATTTTTATGGAGTAATATCGGTTAATATAAAGAAATGAACAATATTTCAGTACTAACAGAAAAGTCATCGAACGCATACACCAATCAATGGTCACGTGACCGGCTTCATCGGACCGTGTATGATTTTGCCGCCAGAGGCGCCAAAGGTCATTTTTCGCTAGAGTCACTGGAAAAATTTCAGAGTATCGCATCTGTTTTCCGCGCGCCGCCGCCGACGCGATTGGCTTACTCGCATCACGTGACCTCTCGCCGCCATACCCCTTCCAAGCGCTTTGGCTGCAGGCGCGTTCAATGCAGAGCGTGGCCGGACATTTAGCAGTACCACGGTCCCCTGAAGTACTTCGTCGCTTGTTTAACGCGTCATGCAGACAGGGGCGTAAGCAGACATTTTTTTTCCGGGGGGGGGGTCACGGGCCCGGTGTGCCACCCCCTGTCTACGCCACTGCATGCAGATTGCAGAAGAGAGTAGCTCACAATCGAACATTACTGGTGAGCTACTCTGGGAATCTCGTTTGCCGTGCGGGAAAAATTAATGTCAAAGAGCGCCGTTCTACGTGGCTGCATAGTTGGCCTCAACGAATTCGCCCCCCTCGAATAACACTCCTTCCTGCAGTGAACTACACTAACTTTGCTGGAAAAGATCTTATGCGACAGGATACTTCATCTTTTCGGTTCGCTATGGTCAGCGATATTGAAAACTACATACCTTTCTATTTGCTCGGCTGTTTATCTCGATCTGTTGAACAGATTACGCATGCTATCCGAGTTATAAGCGTGTCACGCACGAGAGCGAAATCGAAGATTTATTAAAATAATAACTGTTTACTGGTATACCTTGAAAGCAATTGTGGCATGATCTTTGGCATTGCACAAAACAGAAGCGGGGAACTCTGTAGATAAACTTGGTATAAGGCAATTTTATCAAGCGTATTTTTACATTTGTTGCAAAAAAAATGCTGCTAATGCTGCATTGCACCGAGCGTACCCTTAAAATACTGTATAGTTGGTGAGAAATGGTCACAGCAAAAAAAAAAAAAAAAGAAAAGCAGATCCCACGCATTGACGGAGTAGATTTTATGCACGCCCTAGGTCTATATACATACTCTGTTGGAGTAGCATGCGCTTTAAAAATTCCGGGATGTGCTATTTCTGATCAAAAGAACATAAAGCACCGTGCCGAGGAAGTTTTAATAAGAGTGCATTATGAAAAAAAAAAGTGCAGCAGTGCAGAAACCGAACCCCAGCTGTTGACGCGCTGGCAACGCCAAAAAAAGAGCTGTTTGTCGGAACACAGCAAAATATTTGCAAATTCAGTGCAACGTTGGGAATATTAAGGAGACAAGAAATATGAAATGAAACAATTAAGTGGTGATGTCAATAATTTTTGATGGTCTATTTTCTACGTATCGTAAGATAAGATGCACCTTACGTACCGCACGCCGATTCGCCCGTGCGTTCGGCTGCTGGCGTTCCGAATCAAGACGTCGCGCACAACTTCCAATTATCGTACACAAACAACTCACAACTTCTATTACACATATCAACCAGTTGAACAGCAAGTAGGTACGGTGCGCAAGCAAGCTATGCGTCAGCGATCAGTCGAAGGACGCAATGTTGAATGTCCTCGATGTTGTTCGATAACGTTCTCGAGTGCAGTGAACCTGAATACCGACTCCATAGCTAGCGCAAACAGTCAAGATTCACCAAACATCGAAGTAAATGGCATCTCGCACGATGTCACTGCGCTAATGCAACTATGTTTACAGATCTGGACCTAGCGAACACGCCCGGGCGGGACACGAAAAGAGACCGATGAAGCCATGAAGAGAGTTCGCGAGCACATGGCAACATTCGCCGTACGTTTCATTAGTTACACCGCTAACCGCACAGTCGATCCATACCTGTCGATGACTCGAAATCACTCCTAATATCCTCTTGAAGAAACACACACACATAATGCCGTTCTGCCGAGCGTAACACGGCACTGGGGCTGAAAGATCGGTCACTTCTCAACACACGCAAGCTAACGCGCCGGGCGGTCTGGAAGGGACATGGCCGCCGCCACCCAATGTTGCCCGCGTGCAGCCTACCTTTGCGGTACTCTGATTTTCCAGTGACTCTATTTTTCGCGACTTTCAATGAAGAAATAAAAATATAAATCCGCGTCTCACGAGATAAACAGGGTTGGTTTGAGTCAATGCGACGGACAATCTTTCTATCAGTGCAGTCATCTCATTTCATGTTCTGGGCAGTTGTCGGTCCCTTTAAAAGCTGCTAAACCTTTACAATGTGTACAGGTACGCATGGCACATTGCGGACGCGTATAGTGGGTATTTCGCCAACTTGCAAAAGGAATAATTATGACGTAGTGGGCACTTCGCAACTGCACTCGCAGTAGGCATTCTAAGATAGCTTGAAACGGCCAATGTTACCCGCACAAACATATCGTTCCTTGCGGCACGGTTGAAGGCGATGCGCACGGGGTCCGATTACGCTATCGCGTTCTACTCTTGAAAGCAAAGCTCAAGCGTTCCCCAAGTCCTTTTTTTTTGTCCAAAGAAAAAGAAAACTCTATATGGGAAACGTGCGGCACCTACAGGTGGCGCGACAATGCAGTGCGCCAGCGCGCCGTCAGCGCCGCGAGTGGCCATTCAGTTGTCAAGTGTCGTGCTACGAAATCTCGTCTCTCCTTCTGCTGCGCCCGCGTTTTGTGGACGTGCGTGCGCGCGACGGCGACTGGTGTTACAAAGCGCGCCGGCTTCAAGGGCGTAAATAGCGCAGGGTTTTTTAGAGCCTCCAACGAAGAGAAGGGACACAAATTATGCAGCAGCAGGCACGTTTTCGACGTGACGGAAGAGAGCACGGTCAGATAGAGTAATCTGGAAGGGAGATGCGTGCGACAGGCCAACGTGAACCAGGAAGCATACGCCGTCATCATCGAAGTTTGTGCGCACGCTTTTTCATCATTTTACCTGCTCATTACTGAGTAAACGATTACATTAACGTCAAACATGTGCTGTAGCAAGATGTTGTCTTGAGGGTAACCGAGTGCGATCGGCGCAATTAGTACGCATGATCGCCTCCCGTGTTGCATTTAGTGATGCCGTAACAACTGTGCGAAGCTTTCTATGCTGCAGCTCCGTTTGTGGATGTTGCTCGGGCTGCATGAGTGCTTGGGTAAATCAGTTACCTGTCATCTTTGCAAGCGATATCTTAGCCGTCACGTAGCATAAAAACATCGTGGCGCAGCACCTCTTGCATGCGCAGCGCTGTCAAGGGACAAATACAATACAGGTGTAATAAACATTAAAATTCGCGCGGTCCCCGATGCATTGTGCCACGCATCAGGCTCTTGTTTCTCACTGTTCCCGTTTCCGAACTGCGCTATCTGCTTATACGTATAGGGCGTACGAGTAACATTTTTCCCTGCAAATCAGTATGACTGAATGATGCTCGCCTTTATGTACCTATCAGATTGTCTGAACTACAACGCACATATAGCTCGATGGCGTCAAGTAATTTGACAATATGGTCATCGCCGTGAACTGCGAGATAACTGTTGGCTGATGTACGTAACTTTAAGTGCTCGCGCTCTGTAGTATGCATGTGTACTTTTCAGCATTAATTACTTTAGACTATTAACACCAAAAACGCGTCTTTTTCAATCGTACCGCCCGGAGGCCGGGTGTAACTTTTCAGCTTTATGCAACTAGGCTGATCACCAGAGCTCACTACAACTGTAGGGGAGGTGTGAAGACCACTGCAAGCATGCAGCAGCAGTTGTAACTTTTGTCAACAGTGAAGAGTCTGCTAAACTTCAGCTATCGCCGCAGTTTTGCGGTACGTCGGCGGAAAAAACAGCAGGAGCGTACGAGGGAGAAGCTGTATCTGTCGATGACTTTCCGCACACAAAATGTACTCTGCAGACCCGAGACCACTTTGCCGGCTGCCGCTCGGTTCCGTTCGCACTGTAAAAATACCGGTTCACTTGCGTGAAGCGTGAATTCACAGCGAACTAGCTACAACATGTACTTCATAACCATGCGCAGGATCAATTACTTCACATGGCGTACGCTGCGAATCCACCGTTCCCGCTTGTCTAGGAGGCTTTCTCGCCCCGCAAAGCGAGAGAACTTTGTTCCAGGATGGCATTCCTTATATCTATTAGCGCAGTTGACGACCCAGCAACTCATGCGCGACATTGCAAAACTCCTCCAACGGCGTGACACGGCTCGGGCAGAGAACATCTGGCTCGGCTCGTGGAGCGGCTGCTGCAAGTAACACGCCAATTCGTTTCGTTCGCTCCCGCACAGCGGCGCCACCAGCTCAGTGCACGTTCCCTATAGTATATACTTAAAGGGACCGACAACCAATTTTTGTGGTGCCTGTTTTCTTCAGCGCAACGGAAAGCTTACCGGCCAGTCTGTCTAATCACGGAATGGTAACGCGGAAAACGCCGCAAAACGTGTATAATCATTTTTTTTTTAATATGCGGCGACTACGAAGTCGTATACGCACAACAGATGCTGCAAACACTGGGGGGGAGGGGGGGAACCTCGTAAGCAGCACAGAATAGAGCAGGGATGGATAATAATATACATACTCTAATTTTGAGCACTTATTACGGTGCGAATGCAAACATCAAAATACGTACGACAAAGTGAAGGACTCCATAACGCAGCTTCAAGGCACTTCCGCTAGGCTGCGCGGCATACCGTGTTTTTGTGACATTGAAACGCGATTTAAAGATATAAATCCTACTCAGATCGCGCGAAAGAGATGCTTTCATTTGTCACTATAAACCATCTTCTTTTCATTTCCACCAGGATCTAACCACACGTTCTGGCCAGTAGTCGGTCCCTTTGATCTGAAGGACCTAATAATCAAGATTCCGTTTTGCCTTCGGACGAGACAGGACTCTCAGAAAACTTCCGTCATGCAGAGAAAACACAAAGCAAATGTCGCCGCTTCGCAGCCAGCAAAACGTTGCCTTTATATTTCTGTATTTTTTATCTTCTGTACAACAACCAGCACCCAGTGGACATAGTCGGTTAGACGTCCGGAGATATTGTGTACCGTGATTTCGACGCACTGTGTGTTATTTCTGGGCGTTGTCAGATTGTGCCACGTTGTCGAGTTCGCCATCGTTTCAGCTCCTACCGGCCCACATGGCTACTACTGCGCCTCTGATTGGCCAAACATCGAGCGCGAGATAGGCAGATAGATAGATAGATAGATAGATAGATAGATAGATAGATAGATAGATAGATAGATAGATAGATAGATAGATAGATAGATAGATAGATAGATAGATAGATAGATAGATAGATAGATAGATAGATAGATAGATAGATAGATAGATAGATAGATAGATAGATAGATAGATAGATAGATAGATAGATAGACAGACAGACAGACAGACAGACAGACAGACAGACAGACAGACAGACAGACAGACAGACAGACAGACAGTTTCCTACAATACTTACTAGAGGGAACTCTGGCGCTAGTGTCTATGGGAGCTCCAACGCATGACGCTTCGCCCAGCATGGGAATGATGGGTAGTACACAAATTTGTCTAAACTTCGTTTTTCGGCTCCGTTTGGCTCCGCGTCGGCTGCATCCACTTTGTCGCAAAACTAAATTCAGCAAAAGTCAGCAATTCCACTTCACCACTTTAACTTTTTTAGGCTAACCAAATCAAACCTGGTCACGAAGTTTACAACGGTCTATTCTTTCATCCGAAACGAACGCCAAAACACAGCAATAAACAAAGCCACAAGTACGTTTGAAGCCGCAAGCACGAAGACTAGGCAAATTTGTGTACTACCCATCATTCCCGTGGTAGCTGAACGATCGCAGCGCCAGAGTCCCCTCTAGTTAATTTTAGGAAACTCTATGGGCAGGCAGGCAGGCAGGCAGATAGATAGATAGACTTGCGAAGGCGGGTGAAATACAGAGACGAGCTTCTGCACCGATTGCGGAAACGGTGGAAAAAGGAATATCTGCTTCTCCTGCGCTCCGTTCATCACTGCCCGCCGTCGTCTTCGTCCCAGCTGCTCGTTGGTGGCTTGGTGATTGTTAAGGACCACAACATGCCAGCGCTGCAATGGAAGCTCGGCAGAGTGGCCTAGGCGTTTCCAGGCCGGGACGGAATCGAGAGGTACTTCAAGATTGCATTCCCAAACGGTCAGCAAGTACGTCGCGCCGCTCAACGGTTGTACCCTTTGGAGGCAAGCGAGCACAGCGCGGCCCCGGGAGGATGTTGAGTTTACCGCGGCAAAACGTTGGCGGGAAACGCCATGCCGCGCACAAGACGCGCGAAGAAGCGGGCGTAAGGCGGGGCTGCTCGAGAGCACGCAATAAAGAAAGAAAGAAGTGTTCAACCAGGGCAACACGGGTGTCGGTCTCTTCTCTGTCGTTACACCCCTATGATGACCAAAGCACAGCGGTCACAGCGCGCTTTTGGCTTCTGTAATCGCCTCTGGCGCATGTAACACCCAAAAGCTTAGCCCTTGAGATTAGTTTCTGATAATTATGTGGAGCGATTTCAAGTTGACTCCTGGTGTTGGTCTCGAAGTCCTCGTATGCACAATGTACTTAGAGCACATGAATTACGGGGGCCATGCTTTTGTTATATATAATATATGTGTGTGTGTGTGTGTGTGTGTGTGTGTGTGTGTGTGTGTGTGTGTGTGTGTGTGTGTGTGTGTGTGTGTGCGCGTGCGCGCGCGCGTGTGTGTGCATGTGTGTGTGTGTGTGTGCGTGCGTGCGTGCATTACAGACAGTGTGCAGGGAAATGTGCGGGGATTTTTTTCGAAGTATGCAGGGAAAAATACCCGTAACAGGGAATTTTCATGTCTCGGAATGGGAATTCTTCAGCGTAGTACGGAAGATCACTGGCGGCAGCAACGATGTGAGACCCCAATGTAGGGGCAATCTTCGACGTCACGCGAGCAGGGACGTAGCCGGAAATGCGTTTTCATGTGTGCGTGTATGCAAAATTGAAATTTTTCGGGGGAAGGGGGGGGGGGGGGGGGGGGCGGGGGAGTTGGATTCCCACCCACTCCCCCTGGCTGCGCCAGTGCATGCGAGGTCCACGCGTCCAGTTGTGAGTGCTGGCGCACTTTGTCACTGTCCCTTCTTACATACAATTTGCTGAGCAGTGGCACATTGCCGATTGAAGTCGCTGTGAAAGCAAGCGCGCATGACAGATAACTCGCAAATGCTTATGGGATGTAGACACTCAAATCTGCCATACTCACAGCTGTAAAAAGATACCGCCTTTCTATTATTTCTCAGCATTTGTCCGTTCCCCTATTCTTAATCCTTGCATAGGCGTGCGCAGGGTTCCTCATTGGATTGGGGGGGGGAGTCGCTTCTCACGATGGCTTGCCTTTGGTCCGTGGCTTTCTGGGTGTAAAGATGGGAAACAAACAGTTCTTGGAATTCAAGATGGGGGTACTTCGGCCGCCATTATCCTCAAAAACCTGCGTAACCAGAATTCTGCTCTTTAAGCAACGACGGGACTGAGTGACGATATGGGGCAGACTTTGCGGACCCCCCCACCCTCAACCTCACGTGCACGCCTATGGACATTACGCATACAAGTACTTTAAATAAGCATGAGGAAATGCACGTTCAGTAGCGCGCACGATGATTATGTGGAAACGCCGAAGTTGGCAAAGAGCCTCGGCGCAGCAACACGGATCAAAAGCGACTAAATGTAGCAATCGCGCACGCTACCTCCCCGCTGTGACATACCTCGCGCTGAGTCAACGAGGGCTTGCTCACTAGGGTGCCGTGAAACCCTCGCTCAGGCACGTCAAATAAACGCTCCGCAGAGACGGGGGGGAAAAAAAGAAAGAAAAGAAAGAAATGATCAATTTGAAAAATGAAACCACATTATTTTTTTTCCTTTTTCTTTTTTTCTCGTGTGCGCATGTCCGCAACTGAAACTAGTGCGTTACTGTATTTCTAACTAACAGCTAAATGCATTTACTAGACTCGGAAGATTAGATTTTTCCAAACGCGGATGACAGCGAGATTAAGTTTGTGACAACCACAACGGAATTGACGTTGCTGCGGAAAATGCTCCACTTGCTCTTTAAACAAGTGCGCGAGGATGCGCAGCACATATTTTACAAGCTTTTACAAATGCGATGCCTCAAAACATACACATACAAACGGGAAAGCTCAAACAAACCGAGCTTCGCTTCGAGTTTAAAAAGGGAGCACCGACAGGCTCGCAGTTCTTGAGGTTCTTAAGTTTATTCATCTATCTACCCGTTCCATGCAGAATGGAGAAAAAGTATGAAAGAGCATCCCTCGGGAAGTTGGCAGGAACAACATCCGCACGTTGCTCCAGCTGCCTGCCTTTCTGCTTGTGTTTATATGCACCTCGTCTCATTTTATGCAACAATATAGGCAACCGCACGGAATTTCTCGCCCAGCTTGGAGCAATTAAGTATCGATTAGTAACGCACGAAAGGAAAGAAACTACGGAGAGGTGATCATACCTGCTGCGAAAGTTTCGCTCGAGCGCCGCGCCGACAGTCCAGCCAGCCGATAAGTGGCGAATCAGCTGATCACAGCGCCTCACATCATACGGGTCACAAAGATACAGATACCTGCCAGGCTGTTCTCTCGATAGGCCCAGTTTCAAAACAATGAAGGTGCGACGGAGAGGTGGCCATTACGTAGGAGGTCCTTGAAACTTAATTATGACGAGGCGGAGAGGAAAGCATTCCGGTTCTTGACGATCGGGCTCGGAGCTGCGGAGACGCTTTATATAGAAACCACTATAGAGGAGGTCGTGATAGAAACGGCTGCTGCGTTTGGACATCAGAGATTATTTTTCGAGGACTCTGAAGTACGAGGCGCCCGTTCGTCGGTTGGAAAAGTACTGAGACTTCGTACGAGAACAGCGTCGCCTTGACTCGCCAACATCTACCAAAAATACACGCAGGGGGCGGCACGAGCGTTTCTTTTCTCACAGACTCCATCCGGGTAACTTGAGATCTGGAGACTTTTCGTCCGCTTGCTCCTTGAAAATCCCTCTACGTCTGGGTACTCTGTTTATCCCTAAGAGACCCAGCCACTCAGCTGCTTGTTGATGGCGCGTGTACTTGTCTACGAACGAAGTTTGTGCGCGCGCGGATGGTGATCTGCGGCCGAGGTGTGTTTACTTTCCGTCCGTTCCAGTTTTTACACCCATCGAACGCTTCGAGATAGTCCGGGACGCGTGTTCATAGTGAATGCGCTGCGGGCTCAGCGATACTGTCTCCCCGAGTGACAATCCACGTATGCTGGCGAAGTGAGAGTCAAGTGCGCTCCGTGAGCGACACCCTGGACGTTACTTTAGCAACTGTTAATCGTTACGTCTGGGAGTAACGCTAGACACCGCCTTTACATCGCGTTTGAGCCCTATGGGTATTAAATTTATGAACAGCGATGGCCGCCTTCATCAGCTTGAGTAAAAGACCCACCAATCATGATCAAGAAATTCGATGTGGATCAGGCCCGATTGTGATCGAAAGGGGTTGTGTGACACCGGTATTATGTTTTTCACCGCTTGTCTGAAAAGGCTGAGTGAGGAAACCGGTGTCATATTCTCAAAACGCTGCCTAATGCATCCAGCAAAGCTGCTATTGCCGTGGCAGTGAAATCATGCCAGCTAGACATGTATTCAAATGTGCATGGTCATTCTTTTAGAACTGACCTGTTTCATTGGGCTGTAGTTTTCCTGCAAATTATTCGATTTTAATGCAGCTTACGGTCAAAGATTCAGGAAGGATGAAAATTCACTGGCTCGTCCCATTTTTTTTATGCGCAATGCAAAAAAAAAAAAGAATAAATAAGAAATAAGGAAAAGTGCGAAAAAACTCTGAATGTCATGCGGCATGCCACACACGACTCGTAAAGGTTTGTAAAAGTTATAAATCACTTGCCCTACCGCAGGTGTTGAAATGACCACCCTGCATGATCAAACTTTTTAATGCATTTATTAGCATGCACAAATTTTAATGGACAAGTGGCACCGGTATTGCAAATTATTTGACACCATGATGCTGTCACCACATGCTCAACTAGGAGTTTTATATTTTTCATATTAGTGTAACGCAAAAGTTGCCCATGCAGACTTGCAGGGAGTACTGAAAAACCCAAACGACATTACAGACAAGCACAAGCAAGGTTTGGGGCTTTGCGTAGGCAGAGTTGCTTTGGGGAACGCAACATATAAATCTGCAAGAATTGGGCACACACCCAATAGCCAGTATCAAGCATGCTCTTTACCTTTCCAGTGAGTTCGTAAAAACTTGCTTCACAATAGGTAAGCAGATATAAACACATCACAAAATGGAGTAGAAGTTTTGTTTTATCTGTTAGCAGGATGCTGCAGGCCTTGAGCCCAGAACAGCAGGGCAAATGAACAGAAGTAGTTATATATGATACTTAAGTTCCTGTGTAGTAACGCCCTCATATTTCAAGTATCATGAATTACCAACTCACCCAATCAGCCATTCTGTTAAGTATATGTGGATGTGTGTGCATGTGTGTTGTGTGTGTGTAAATAAGTAATGAACATAGAAAAAAAATAGTTGGTTTAATAAACACATGAAGCACAAGGCTAACCAATACACAATAAGAATAAACAATGATCAATAAAAACATATCATTCACATGCACCAACATCATAAACAAATGTACGACATGGAACCATACAGGTGTATTACAGTTCAAGATTCATAGTTCTCATTCTCTTTGTGGACTGGTGGTAGTTTGTCCCAGTCACTTGATCGTTGAAAAAAAAAAGTGTTTAAATGTCTTAGTGATCTCATTCATCTGATAGCTACAGCGTATAGAGATGTAAAATACAGCGATCATAGGCTAGTGAGTGCAATCCTTGCCCCCAGTTTGAAGAACACACACAAAAAAAATAACCACTAATGCACAGGCCAACCCAGGTATAGCCAGGAAAAAAACAGAATACTTTAGAATTCCGCTAGAAAACAAATATGACACCTTAGAACAAGAAGAAACAAAAGACATAGAGGAAACCACAACTAGACCGATTTCTGAATCTGTAGTCGAAGTTGGAGGTAAAGCATCAATGCAAGAAGTAAGCAACATCTCTTGAACCACAAAAGACTGGATAAAGAAACAACAACAGATAAGTGGGTGGGCATAGATAAATAAAATTTGCTTAGCTATTAAAGCTATCAATAAGTATAAGCCCAGTGACATATGGAATTATGATATCCAAGAGCAGTGAAAAAGGTGATGGCATCGAAACAGCTACCAGGCAACTCTATAGGAAAGACCGAAATGCAAAACAGCACACGTGCACATGCAGCATATTGATGATGTGGTGTATTCGTCTCTTGAGTCTTGCTTGCCCTTGCTCTTCATCAAAAAATTTATTACCGCATAAGATGTGCTTAGCATAAAAAGAATTCTTCGCTCTAAACAACAGCTTGTTTCTCAAAATGTGCTGTTGGCAGGCAATTACAGCGCCTTGTGCATTTTGTATAGTAATGAGGGGTACTAAAGGCAATTTCTTTTTCCATTTCTTGTACAAGTAGTATAAATGACTGCTTTTCGGTCTATTAATGCAACGCTCACTTGCATGTGCCTGAAGCTAAGCTGAACATAATGCAAAGTGTGCTGGCTATCAGGAATTATACATGCACTCGCATGGCAACAGTTATTCTGTAATTAAAGTAAACTCTGAAATAACGTCACTGTGCAACATATGTCATGCAATAAATACACTTATTCTTTATTACCGTTTCTCAGCAACACTCATTTCTCGGCAAATTTGGATATGGGCAACCTGTTGTTCCAATGTTGATTGTGGGTTTACTTGTGAAGCTCATGCTTCAAAGCACTTCCTGGGTGACACTCCGACCTTAAGTTAATACGAATCTTTTAAGTGTGTCTCTATTCCCACAGAACTTTTGCCGAAAATAATTGACGAGTATGGCCTTGCCTATGGGTCTTTGAAGTGAATCTTCTGTTAAAAAGTGCTCGTAATTGTCTGTGGCCAGTATTTCAATGAAGGCTAAAATTTCAGGAAACGAATTTACATGCAGTGCATCACTTGTTACACCACTAAAACAAAATAATTTATGAGCTCGTGGCAATTTCTATTCAGGCCACATGGTTTTGAGAACACTGAAGAACTGATAGTTTTTGGTGCAAAGTTAAAAAAAGCAATTTGTACCATTCTTTTCCCTCTTAATAACATACTGCCATGAAACCAAGGCGAGTAAAAGTCCTTGAGTACTTTATCAATAAAAACTAAGTCAGTGTTTCAGATTAGCAAGCCTTTAATGTTGAAGTAAGGCCCATATTCTGAAATGCCCCTTGCCTCAGCGAGGAGGCCATAACTGCTTCAGGACGCCTTGCCGTGTATTCTATAACGCTTCTTACCAAGGTTCCCTCACTGAGGCCTTCCTTGGTGCTCTCTTGAGTTAAGGTAGCACTAGGGCAACCTTCGTGCCTCCTTACCTCGCTCCTCGCACTAAAAGGGTGCTTCTCTGCAGTACTTTGTCAGTGACACTGTGTCCGATCTTTTTTTTTTTTCGATCGATTCCTTGCACTTCTGCACGAGCTCTGTAATTATATCCTTCCCATTGCCAATCAAAAATTGCTTGTCGGGCATGTTTTTTAATGTGCGGCTGAACAGCGGCCAAAATTTTTCATTAAGGTGGTGCAGCACGAAGAGGACAGGGTACACAGAGACGACGAAGATGGAACGCTTACTGCCAACTCATGCTTTGCACCTCAAAGGGTTAAACATTCTTTAGCGAGACCCGTATTACACCTTTGAATGCGTACCACCCTGTGTTTGTGACATCATATACTACGTCCTACCTTCCCGTGCAGGCAGTCAAAAACAAATGGTGATCCTCCTGCACACAAATCGTTATTGCAGTCACCGCTGTCGGGTTCCCAAAAGCTGTCGAAGCTCACTGCAGTGTCAAATGAAAAGAACCACATGTCCTGCATGGTTTCCTACTTGTCATTCGGGCTGGCTATCACAGGAAAATATTAGCAACTGTCTTAAAACGGGCGAAATTCAGTGAAAACAGCTCTCAATGGCACAAAATAAACTTCATACCAGTAAGCACACATGAAGTGAGAACAGCTAAGATGCAAGCATTTATGACAAGAGAAATCAACAAGAAAGGAGACCATGGTGAAAAAAAAATTTCCACACTCCATTAACATTGGTCCTTGCCTTATTAACTGAAACGCCATGCTTCCTTGTTTAGAGGGTACAGGTATATATGGCTTTGTTGGTAGGTGGGTAGCTACAATTTGAAAACAGCTACATTTTTCCATTTGTGTGAATGTAAAAAAAATAACGTTCAGCAAAGCTTCAATTTGGGCTAGTTGGTGCGGCATACCAATGTAGATGCGCTGAGTGAAGCACAGACGAGAAACGTAACAAGGGACAGGACCACCACTGCGCACCACTAGTCCTGTCCCTTGTTACGCTTCTCGTCTGTGCTTCACTCAGTGCATCTACATTGCTATGTAAAAAAAATGCTGAAAGTACACGGTAAACCATTCATGTGTGTCACTTTGTGAACCATTAAAGCAGCATATGCGAAATCGGCAACAGACATGCAGGTACACTTTTGCAACAGAGCATCGCAAAAGCAAAGGTCAAGGGATGAAGCAACACAAGTCAAAGGTCACAGGTTCTCAGTCAAGAAACAAACCAAACAACACAAGTGACATTCCCATTTCTGTTGTTTTGATGTCAAGTACAAGAGCAACACATGAAAAAAAAAAACTAATTTCAGTATAACAAAGGAGCAAGCATTTGCAGCTACAAATGTTGGTTGTGTGCATCTGCTCTAGTCTGCAAATGGCAGTTGTAGGTAGAAGAAAGTGCAGTAGCAATTGAAGGGGTGCATTCGTGGAATGGTGAAAGTTACAGTGCTGGGCTGAACTGAACGAAATGAAGTATCCCATGCCTATAGAAGTGTGTCACCCATCTAGAAGTTAAATGTACCATCTAATCTAATGATGGTGCATTTAACTTCACATTTTGCATTAAGCCAGTTATAAAGTCTCATGACCAAAGGAAAACTTGTCCTAAAAAGGTGCACCTTTACCAACCACCAACTAGAAACAAAGTTGCAGGTGCATTCACACCACTGATACACCCGTGCGACAACATGAATGAAAGCAGTCATGCTGCTTCTCAAAACATTTCGCTTCTCTTTATGTACTCACCATTAGACATATCCTTGTCATTGTATGTCCAAATATTGAACATTAGCAATGTGATTTAGAATAACAGAGAGCTGAGCTAGTTGGTACGTATTCATTCTAAAAAGAGACAGGGCGTGCAAACACGGACACAAGAAAGAGATCAGGACACCACAAACGCCGACTAACCTGATCCTGATCCTAACCTGGTCCTGATCTCTTTCTTGTGTCCGTGTTTGCACGCCCTGTCTCTTTTTAGCAATGTGATGTAACTAGCAGTTGCAATTATTTCTTATTACCACCTGGCGTCTAAGGATCCTGCTCGGCTCTTTTTTATAGAAGCATGGACACTTCCATTACTTTGAGTGCACGTGCCCTAGATATTTAGCATCAACTATATTAAAACTCAATCACATGCGCGGGCAGAATAGCTATTGCAAGCAATACCGGTGACACGCAGGCACTTTTGATCGCAGTCAAGGTTGACCCGGACCGGATTTCTTGATCGCGATCATCAATCATTGCTGCTGCTCGGTCCAGGCTAATCCGGATCGAGTTTGACGCAGACATCAGTCAAATCGCGATCTGGGAGCCAGATATCGATGCGCAGATCGCTGATCGCAATTAAAAGTGACCGTGTAGGTACACTTGATCCGGATCGAGCCCAATCCCGATCGGTCGTGATCGCGATCAATTGCCCGCGATCAGCGAAGTGCTTTCGTTCATGCCAATTTCCAAAAATGCACAATATTCTCAGCTACACTGATAATGGCAAAGAAAACGCATCTCGAGGCGTTCGACGGGATTAAAGACAAGGACGGACGGTAAGTGACAGCGCGACTATGGTGGCTACCATAGCGCGACAGGGCTACGTGGGATCATACACACCCGGCGAGCACGGACGCACCGTCCGCCAGCAACGTCAACAACACAAACCTCGTCAAACCTCGCGCGCCAACCCGCGGGTAGACGAGCAGCAAAGCTCTCCTAGGGATAAAAAGAGCATTGCACGTGTTCCTAGGTAGTACCCAGACATAGGGAGATCTTCAAGAAGCAAACGGGGAAAATGTCCCCAGATCCAAGTTACCCGGATGGAGTCTGTGAGAAAAGAAACGCTCGTGGGGGCGGCCATGTTTGCTTACAATGTTGCTCAATTACCAGTTGTGAGCTGCTTTTGTACGCCAAATTGTGCGTATTAATTCTAATAACTTTAACTGTGCAAATGTACTGAATATAATTAGTATAACTAACGTATCTTACGTTGTTGTAATTTAATGTTGTTTTGCATTTACAGCAAATTGAAGAAGCACTCAAATATGACAACTATGAACTCAAGTTTTTTTTTTTTTTCAAGCAAAAATGTATGGCCTCCGAGATTTTAACATAAAAATACAGGAAGTGTACAACTTATTTTAAAGCAAAATTTGCAGCATATAATTATCTAGTAATTTTTACTTTTAATACTTTTGCAAACAAAATAAGAAAAACTATAAACAACAGATTATTTTATTTTGTACGACAATGTGGACTACAAATTATCGGCTATCTTCTGCAAGTTCTCAGTTTACGAACGAAGCGCGCGCACAGTGTTTATGTGATTCATGTTACCGTGGCACCGTGGTTCCTGCAGGTATGTATTTTACACTTTCAGAGCTAGAAATTTCTGCCCTCATCAGCGGCTGCGCACGCATTGCCTCTTGGTACTCATTTTCTTCAATTAAATCATGGCAGCGCTAGTAGTGCCGTCGCTTGCGCGTATGGACGAAATCGTCGAAGTTTAGTTCTTCTACTGTTGCAAGTAGAATGCCGGGAACACGCACTTCGCATAAAATGTGGCGACACGGATGTTAGACTACTTGCAAAATCGAAGAAAACTTACGAGTCGTCGAAATCTGCGCGTGCTGCTTAAAGGCATGTCGGATGGAGCAACCGTAGTTGTGTGTAGCACTAGTAGCAAGCAAGTCCCCGGCGCTCTTTAGGCGGGCGTTTCTTTCTCGGCGTTCTGGCGCTCAGTGTACTACGCGTACGCCCCCGCGCAGTTTGTATGTTACTGCATTCTTTAGTCACTCCGTGAATGCTCATGGAGCGGCAGGTTTTCTTACGTTGTAAGGCTCGTGGCAGTTCGTTACGTAGTACGTGTAAGGTCTACTTTCGACCCTCCATTTCGTATCGTATATCGCTTGGCTCTGCCGTAAAGTGATACGTTTCGCTTACAGTAGTAAACGAAGACGCTTCGCGGCATCTGCAATGACACTTTCTGGTTCTGTTTAATCGAATCAATTCCTCTGAATTTTTTTTCTCTACTTTCGCCAACTCATGAGTGATTACCTATGTATTTCGTGACTACCTGTGGAATCTGAGAGGTCGCCTGTAGATTTGCTCAGCTCGCTAAAGCGTTCGCCCCATCGCAGCGCAATGTTGCACCACATCTTAGATTGCACACAATAAATACTACGCGTCTAAAATGAATAATTTCGTATAAGTGTGGTTTAAGTACCGTATGTTCCTGCGCTTTGAGCCTGCTCAAAAGTAACACGCTTCTGCGCTTTCACGAAGGAACGAACTTACCTTGCACTTGTACTCGTGAAAGGCGCCGAGGCAAACCGCTGTAGTGTCTCGTCGGATGCTTTAGATGTGTCTGCTTGCAATTCGACAACACCGCGAGTGTTTGCGGCTGGCACCGCCCTGGTGAGGCCGCGATGTTTTGGGCGAAGTCCGCCGCCGCCAACTCACGTGACGCGCGCAGTCCGCGCAAGTAGCAGCCTAAACTTTGTATCGGGTAACGCTTTCAGATGCCTTGCCTTTCCAGCGTGGAACCCCGCATGATCGGGACACTGAAGCGGGCGTACGTGGGATTCTCAAGGAACGAGACAAATAACATGTATATCTGGGAGGACGAAAGCTGTGCATACCCTCACTCCAAAATTTTTTAGCCAGATTTTTGCACCCTCTTAAATGATTCCGTTGCACCTCAAACAAATTACAAAATTATAAAATTTACTATTGGCAAAATGGCTGACTTCAGTGTGGATTTAAGCTAACAGAAGCCAACTAATGTTCAGTGGACTGCATCATACGAAAATAAGTCCGACTGAATTCAGAAAATAATTAATGTGGGCATTACGTGTATATCTGGGAGTCTCAAAGAATAGATTTGTGGACCCTCACTCCAAAATTAATTTTAGCTAGACTTTCAGAAACATATGCTTCAGGTGTTTCTACATTAAGCGGTGAAAAAATCCGCAAACAGTGAGTGGGTGCTCGAGCCAATGTTTCGACAAGTGGACTTGGTCTTCTTTAAGGCTGGAACTGGCTTCTTCAAGACTGGAACTGAAATCAGTTCCAGCCTTGAAGAAGACAACTCCACTTGTCGAAACGTCGGCTTGAGCACCCACCCCCTGTTTACGGATTTTTTCATCACAAGCTTCCATCTTCCCCTTCCTGCCATTTTTCTGGATTTCTACATTAAGCATATTTCAAGTAAACATCAAACTTTATACCCAGCTGTAAGCACTCGGGCCTGACAAACGTGCAGAACCGACAGCGACTAACTTTGGTGATGAAATTTCGTTCTGAAAATGCTTTGTAGCTGATACTCACGCTACTTCCTTCAAACTCCTGTGTTGAACTCAAACATGTTTGTGCAGGTGAAAGACATTTCTCAGCACCATGCAAGTATTGCTAAACACTTACTGGCAGGGGCGTAGCCAGGGGGGGGGGGTTGGGGGGTTCAACCCCCCCCCCCCCCCCCCGAAATTTTTCAGTTTTGCTTGCGTATATATGCACGTGCACATACAAACGCACACACGAACATACATAAAGTATGGTTGAACCCCCCCCCCCCCCCGAAAAAAATTTCTGGCTACGCCCCTGCTTACTGGTGACCAAACCTGCCTGTCGGATCAAAGAAAGAATGAATGAGCGCTGGTCTTTCTTTATACAAATCAAGGGTTAATTGGGGCCACCGTTAATTATTGTTCTCAGCATAATACACCCTTTTCATAATCCACAAGTGTGCTTCCCTGCGCTGCATATTCGATCAACAAATGGTGGCACCTGTTGTGCTTCAAGTGGATACAAGGTCCTAGTTGCACGTGCTGGGGCTTGTCTATTATGCGTTTTTATATCAAGAGAGCTTAGCCTTTCCACGTCGTAGTCGTAGTGCAAGCAAATTGCGCTTCAACATGCTCTTTGCAGAAGTGACCAACTACCATTAGTTGGGCTAACTGCGTCACCAGAAAGCTAGTTTCGCAATTATGAAATGGGTCTGTTGCAGCAGAACTGACAAAGAACAGCTGTGACTCAGCAACCTGATGCTAAAAGCTTGCAGAAAACAAAGCTCTGGTAACTTTGTACTTATTCTTGCGAGTTTATCTACTTGGAAGGAAGCTGCAGTAGAAAGTAAGATTTACATTGGCGTTGGTTTGTGCCCAGTAACTTTAAAATGGACAAATGGGGGAAAACAGCAGTAAGGATGATAAAGAAAAAAATAACATGCAAGGCAGTCTTTGTAATATTTTAGGCAAATCACTTCCCAGAGTGCAGCAGCTGCTTATCTTGGGTACTTTGCAGGCAGTCTCACCTGCTCAGTTATGTAAGGCAAAGATGCACAAGTTTCATGAGGTGAGAATGCGCTGACACTCGCTTATATTTGGTACATGTGTGCATTCTCCCTCATGTGCATCTTCTCAAGCTCTTGCCACTCATAGCACTCACTAACACTAAAGAAACTAGAACGTGTATGAGTGTATCACTGATAAATCCAGACTTATGATGGGGAGAAAAAAAGCTGAGGCCTGGAACATTGCAACTACTAACGAACACATAGTGGACGGTTTTTCCCACTGAGCAGAAGCGGGAAGAAATTTGCATCTGATTCTGTGTCAGGAAAATCTGTGGCAGTTTACTGTCAAGGATCGATGAGCACTTATACAAAACATCTGCATAATTGCAGGAACTGGTAATGTATACGCTGAATGGAGAAAATGAGGCAGTGACTACTGAGCCAACAGGTACAAGTTTTCAGATCAAGGCGCTATTAGTAGCAAGCTTAGCTTGACAATTGAAGCTTTGCATTTAAATGTACCTTTTTAAATGATTACATTACATCTCAGACAAGTCATGGGATTATAGAATTTGCCATTGAAAAAATGGCTAACCTTACTGTGGATTTAAACTAATAGAAGCCGCCTGATCTTCAGTGGACAGCATCGTTGAAAGCAGCTCCCACTGAATTCGGGAAATAACCAATGCGGGCATACCTTGAAGAACACCCCTGTTAGGGAAAGTGCATATAGTGTGTAATGAGAACAACTGTGCTGCTTGGATAAAAAAAAAGGTGCCAAACACGCCCTTTGTATGGCAGGCCTTGTTCATTCCTCATCTTTGATTATTATTATCACAGCTTACTGTCTGCAGCTCACTTGGGAGGATAGAATGAATTACATGTGACACAAGCGGAAGTCACAAACTTATCTACATGACTGGCTTGTACTGGCACTAGATTGCATTTTTCAAAGTGTGTTTTGCTTCAAGCAAACTCTGCTTTCATGTTTCCTTTTGTGGTTTAAACACTGGGCTATTGTCAGTCACCTTTGCTGCCTAACTGCTAAAACCATTCCTCATAAAAATGCCAAGAGAGTATGTTCAATGAAAGCATTGCCCTATAAACAAAAGTAGAAATCATGCTTGCAGCATGAAATGCAGAGGCTTCTTGCGCAACTTTGCTGCTGTTGAATTTCTCTGCAATGTTCTGCTCAGGAATACCACTGTGCCAGAACCGTCAGGATTCACGAGCACTAATAAAAGTTCTCAGTCTTTCAAGCCTGTCTGTCCTTTGCATAATCAGCATGTCCTCCTCCTTGAGGACAGTGTTCTTGCAAGGATTACAAGAATGACACTGACCATTCAAAAAGTGTTAGGACCTCTGACGCTCGTAGAGCAGCCCAAGAAAGTGTCGAATCCTTGTTTCACCTTTCTTGATCAGATTCACCTTTATTAGCATATTTTTTTTTACATTGTTACACAGGATCCATCTCGTAAAAGAGGTTGGAAGGTAAAAAGATACAGATGAGGCATCATATACACATTGTATGAATGAAAACAAGCTTCACAGACATGGTATAGAGAGCAAACATACGCAATGGCACGGAAATTGTGCCATAAGCGACCGTGAGAGTATGTGAGAGTGACGGAACATTAAAATTAAATACAGACAATATTCATGAATACTTTGTGCACTTGGGTAATAAATGAAAAAGCAAAATAAATATTAAGTACAATAAGGGCCTGAAATAGCTGTTCCTTTCGTTTTTTCCACTTACCATAATATTGGTATCGAAATACCAAGTGGTAAAATATCATGTGACTAGGATGATAAAATATAAAAAATGTGGTAAGATGTGGTTTGTAGGCAAATTGGTTAAAATAAAAGTTCTGCTTGATGAGAGCTTGGTATTACAAATGCTTTCACAATTCTGTAACTTCATAATTTCTTTGCAATTGAAGGGACCGGAAGGACTTTTCATCATTGCATTGCTGGTTGTAATCGCTGTGTGCTGGTTGCAACAGTGAAATAAAATTCATTGTTTGCTGGAAATGTGGTAACTTCAAAGTTTCCAATCGACATCAAATACAATAGAATCATTATTCATTAATAAATTCACTAATTTCAGAATACATCAACAGTATATGCCCTGAAAAGCATGGGAGAGCGCTAATGGCCAGGTGCTTTTGCTTGTATAAACATTGCACTGTATAAACGGTTGGTCCCTGACAATATCACAGCAGGTGTCTAATCATGTTCACAGTAGAAAATGTACAAATAACAACATAAAAACAAATAGCATATTGATGAGTGAGTCATAACTTTGTATCTCTGTCCGGGCATTGCAAAAGGTGAGGCAAAAGGAGAGAACATGGGCTGGGCAAAGTGCTGACTTCCAACTGGAGTTGTCTACTTTTATAGAAAATTTTTGCGCCTAGGCTTTTGTGCATACCTTCGGAATGAAATAAAAAAAAACACAGTTTGTGCTCAGTGAAACAGGTTGTTCTCCTTATTTTACCCTCTTTCTCTGTTTTGTTACTGACGAGCAACAATGCTAATAATCATGTGCAGTTAATGTTAACTCCTCGATCTGTGCAAAAGCTCCAAACTACAGCATTGCCCAAATCTCGCTGTAGGAGGAATATAGAAGAAACTTAGTTCTAACTGAGCAAAGGACCATGTGTGTACTTCATCAGCAGGCATAAGCCTCTTGGCCTTTTCCATTCATTTGTGCTCTGGTGATAAAATAAATATTCACACTCCTTTGATCACATGCATGTACAGTAATGTGTCTGTTATGTCTGTTAGAGTTATGCACTCTGTGCATACATAGTCGTTTCACTAGTTCTTTTCCCTTTTAATCCCTACATCTGTCTGCACAATACCCTCTGACAAAATCTCTGTAACATCACATTAAAACAAAATTGTGGAAAAAACATAATGCACAGCCATGTTTATAGCCATATACTGTCAATATGTGCTATAAGTTATAAGGAGTTGAAAGATTCTATGTAGACTGTGTGTTATAGAACTAATACATGCATATTAATGTACAAAGCTTTCATAAGCTGTAGAGTCAACTCAAGAACGTAAAGTACACTCGACAAGCCCAAAGCCTTCAGGCAGATTTCACAGTACTTGGAAATCATGGCTTGCAAGCGTAAATGCCGTTGTAAAGAAATGAGATAACTGTCTCCACAAGGCAGGAACACGTACCTGTCGAATGAGTCGATGGCAGTGATGTACCTACTGTGTTAATTCATAGGGAGGCCATCACTGAAATATTTGCCAGAAGAAGGCAGCAAACTCTGTAACAGCTTGTACGTACACGTAATGCTAGTGGCTGCCAAGCACTTTCGTGTGTCTCTCTGGAGTTGTTTGTCAGTGTGCAGGCCGGCCGTTGCCTCGGTCATTGATGGGCCCCGAGGATATCTCCGACTTGGACATGTCCTCGTACTTTATGCTGTGCCGATGCACTCTGGTGACGTACCTGGGAGTAAGAGAGGTGCGCATATTTCAGGAGCATTTCTAACCATTGTGTGACATTTCTTTGCGTATAAAATTTTAATGACTCTACAGAAGTGTTCGTTTTTTGGAAAGATTGGATTCTCTTTCTTAAATCTATTGCAAGTTTGTAGCCCTGTAATTTCATTACAAAATAGATATATCACAATGACCTTTGCTGTTTTATTGATAGTACATTAAGTGGGCACATTAATGTACTATGCACTTCTCTGAGATTTACTAAAAATTTGTTATTAGGGAATTTGCTAAATTCAAGCAAAGAAAAGTATTGTGTTGAGGAAGAGTCTCAGTACTCATACTTTAGTTGCTACAGCAAAAGCAATATTTTTTTGTTTGTGTGATACTTAAGAGTTGTAAACATCAACTCTCAATTTCTCTAGTATAGCGATTATAACAATGTTATCTATGAAATTTTAGGACCTCATCGGGAAATCATGTAGTTATAAAGTAATTTTGCTCAGTCAGCTCAGCAGCTGCTTGCTTACTTCTCTAAATGGGCCTTGACTCATGATTAAAACATAATATCATGATCTTACCTCTTTAGAACTTGTTGCACTTTAAAAATTCTCACAAGTTACCATCTACTAGCACTTTTACTGACTGGATTTGCTCGTTCTAACGTCATCAGTGATGTCACAAGAAGGAGCTATCTGGGATGATCTGTCGGGAATGAGCTACACAGTAGAGTTTTCTGCTGTTGTCACACTGTTACAGTGTTTTGAAGCAAGATCAATCTTCTTAGTTGTGTGGTAACCTGAATACTGAAGTCGGGAACCATGTGCCCTAACATGGCAAAATAAATGTCAAATGCGAGTGGCTTCTACTTACGAAGTGAGGCCAACGGCTATGCATGTTATTGCAGCAGCCACCAGGTAAGGCATTCCTGGTAAAAACCCAATGGACTTGTTAAATATGGTAGTGAGCAGCACCTCGCCAACAATGGGCACCACAGATTCGAATGAGGCCATCAACGAGAACACCTTGCCTGCAGAAAAGAGCACAGCGCGTATTCGTAAAACGTGCAAGAAGTGTTTAAACCATGAGCATATTGGTGGTTTACACTTCTGAGACATATGAAAAATTCTTAGTAAGACAGCCAGGGTTATTTTGCATTACATCTTGAAGGCATGCTAAAGAGGAACGAAATTGATCTATATCAGTCATTTACATTTGCAGAATGCTGAAAAAGAAAAAGAAAAATTTGTCTTACCAGCAGCCCTGGTCTGAAAATTAAGAACGGAGGTTTTGGGACGTTAAACCCTAGATATTATTATTAAAATTAAGAACGGATGCAAAATCAAAATGCAGCTAGCGATGCCACAGTGAAGTTCCCACACCAGCTCCACATGACGTCACAGACTTTTGACAGCGTCTTCTCCAGACTAGCTCAACCTGTTTGTTATACTGCACATTTTATAAAATGACCAAAGACAGTCTAGCAGGTTCTAAACTTCTCATTAAAAACAAAACATGAAGGCTGTGAGATTCTTTGTAATCCTCGTCTACATGGTGACTTACAGATTCTCTATTGCTCTACAGAAAGAAAAAGAACTTTTAAGTTTTTTCGTTTATCTGCAAGTAAGTAACTTCATTGCTAAGTGCAATGAATGTAGCCAGCTGGGTTTAGCTGTTTATTATCAATGCTAAGATAAAGGCCTTGCAATTTTGCCGCAACTCTGAGATCTAACAGCTCCTGTGGTGTTTTAGAAAGCCTGCAAATTGTGATATCTCCCATACCGTTGAAGCAGGTCAGTGCTAGATAGAAGCTGCATGGCATCTGCAGCATCTCATTAAGAGCTGCAGTATGGCAGACATGTGAGTGGCTTCCATATGAACCATCTTACTAAACATAGCGACACAACAACAACAAAATCTTGAATATCCAGTGAAATTTACATACAGTAGGCTACAGGCAACAGGTTGGCACTCACCGACTTCATCAGGCGCCACGAGCTTGGAGAGGTGGGTCCTCACGCCTACCTGGCCAAGGAACGTGGGAAGTCCCACAAGACATTCTGCGCAAGGGAGCATGCGTCATTATTTGATTTGCTGACTGATTAAATTAGTGGCATTAAGGTGTTAGATGCATGTAAATGACCTTGCTTATAAAGCATTCAGAAAGTGTGAAACTGAAATGTGTCCTTAGTGCTAAAGTTACGGACGTCATGCCAGTAATCAGCTCCCGCTAACAATCTTGGCAGAAACCATCCCAGGATGGGTGTAAATTATAATATGATTAGCACTAAAACAGTATGGACTTCCTGTTCTAAGCGCGCGTACACGCCTCATATCCGGCACGTGCGCGAGCCCACCTCTTCTCCCCCCGGGCCCCAGCCTGCTGTGACACAAACGCTCGGTGTACCATATGATAGCTGGCTCAAAATGAGTCGCTACAACATCCGCTTGTCCAGCACGTCCTTCCCTGCTGACCGTGGGCAAGGACGTGCTGGAGAGTAAGACCCTGGCTATGCCATTATTTAGTTATAGTAGGCGGGCTCTCTAGCGCCTTCCAATAGGCACCCGCCACCTCCCTGAGGGCGCTACGGAGCTCTTATTTGTAAAGCCCCCCTACCTTTGAAGGTAGAGGGGTTTTACGTATTTGCCGCCTCAGTATGGACCTTTTCACATAAGGCTCCTTGGGCTATTGGGCGTTGTCATAAACCCCTTTTGGCTGTGCTAAATAGGCGTGAGCCCCAAAAATGCACTGCCGAGGCTGTGACGTCAGCCTTCATGACCAGGATTTGGGGACATATGCACGTAGCGCCATCTGTCGTCGGGGACTGCGGTGGCCTGCCGTAACTGAATGGGAAATAGGCGAAAAAGATCGTATCTGACGAAAAAATACAGATATCAAAAACGACTCCCGGTTCTATACAGTAGAGACTTACTTGAACATTCTGTTAAAATTACAGTGTGGCGCTACTAACCGCCTGGCTTCCCAAAGTATTTAAAATTTTACAATGGGGCCCCATGTATTTCTAATGGGCGGTGTTCAATTGCCCTGGGAGGCCACAGGCTTTGTAGTGCGATACTGCAATTTTACCAAAATGTTCCAGTAGGTCTCTACTGTATAGAACCCGAGTCGTTTTTGATAGCTTGCTTTTTTCAAGAGATATGATTATTCAGTTATGGAAGGAGGCCGTCGTCACCGCCGAGAGATGGCGCCACACACAGATGTCCCCAAATCCTGGGAATGTGTACTCCCGTGCCACAGCCCTGAAAGGAGGTGTTTCTTCTCTCCTGTGAAAAGGTAGCTGGCATTGGCCGCCAGGGATACCAAGAAAATTAGATGTTAGCACAACACATAGACGCGCTCAGATGCCTCCCATTCCGAACACCTTTTCAACGAAGGCTCCCTGGGTGGCGCCATGATACCCTCTGGGGTGTTGTAAATATGTGTGACCCCCCCAAGAAACTCCCCGCACCTAAGGGACCTTACCCGCACCGAGCTCTTTTTTTTTCGGGGAGGGGGGGGGGGGTCGCGCATACTTACCCACAATGGCGTAGCCAGGGGGGGGGGGGGCACACCGAGGTCACTCGACCACATCTGCCTGCCCTTTAGCCTGCCCAGCCCCCCCCCCGAAAAGAATTTCTGCCTACGCCCTTGCTTACCCCACTGCTTCGCTGCCCTTTTCACCAGCTCGCTCGTGGTCAAATTCTACTTGAATTCTTCGGTAAAACGCGAAAGAAATGGAATAATCCTTTACGTCATTATTTCGCATGTTATTTGCTGTTGGATTCCTCCAGCTAAAGCAAGGAAATGGCATATAAATCAAGGTGCCGGCTTCTCGGTGCGCTACTTATGCGTAAGAGCGGGATTGTCGAAACACCAGGACAATCCCGGGATCCACGCGTGATAGGCTTCGAAAGCAACGTCGAGTGGCTCCACTGGTCCCACTGCCCTTATCGCAACTCGGCCGGGCATCGACGGCCACAACACTGCCGCCCCCGCTTCCGCGCAGAGCTCTCGTATTGCATCTGTAGTGCGTCACAATGTTATTATTGCTGACTATAGCAGTGCTCTGGGCCGAATGAGGAGCGCATGCGCGCACGTGTCCTTGCCGCCGCCGCTGGCAAATCCGGCGACAAACCGCCTTCGCGGGCAGCGTCTGCCCCCAGTAGAGGATAGCTCAGCCGCACGACTGTCGCGTCCAAACTTGAGCTAGGGTGTACCGACAGCTTCTATGCCGCAACGGTGCACGCGTTCTGTACTGAACATTCAACGCGACGAATGGCGCGTGCACCGTCGCCGCTAGTGGCCTTCACGCCCGTACACAAAAGGAGCACTGTTAAACTCGCGGGCTTCGCAGGGCCCAGCTGAGTACACATGATCCAACCTTTGTCGCAAAGGCAAGCTGATAACGCGACGCTAACATAACCTTCATGGCCTGGGTTTTCGCGCGCTTCCTCTCGACGCCTTTGTCTCTGCAGGGTCACAGAACTGATTTTTCAGCATTGCGCCGGCACAATCACAGTTCGCAACAGCTGCTGAGAAGGTGGTGTACGTCAGCGTTAGTGCACGTGCGAAAACTGCACCGATAATCTGTGGCAGGGGTCTGAAACACGCGGGCCGCATGCGGCCCGGCCCGCACATCATGGATGGTGTGCGGCGTGACCACCCTTACTGCGCATGCGCAAGCCCTCTCCACACACCTCCTCTCCCCTCCAAATCTCCACTTCCTCTTTCCTTTTCTCCCCATCCCCCTCTCAACTTCCCCTCTGCCTCTCTCCCCTCCCCTCTCCACTCCCCCTCTGAAACGCAGGCTCTATACATGCCGAAACGCTGCTTCGCATCGCCTCATTGTCCCCTTTAGCGGGAGATGGCGTGATTTTTTTGCTTGTTTTTCTTCCCTCCATGCATGACTGTCTTCGTCCCATATTCACGAGGTACACAGACGTGAACTTATTTTTTTTTTTTTTCGTGAGTCACCTCGTGCTTGCACGGGTATGTGCTAATACTCTATGTTTCAGAATCGGCCGTCCAGACTTCAGTCATGACTGGAGATCAGTATCAACGTTTGTCGCACTGGCGTAGCCAAGGCGAGTGGGGGTTCACCCCCCCCCCCCACCTCCCGTATTTTTTTCAGTTTTTCATGTGTCTATATATACATACGCAAACACGTCGAAAAAAATTGTCTGGCTATGTACGCCTCTGGTTTCCCGAATCCTGGGGTCAAATCCAACTTCAGGGATGACCCATATATGTGATGTGGGGAAGGCCTTCTTTCAAATGGCAACGTTAGCTGACATATTGTTCAAGCTCTCTCCCTCACATCCCCCCTCCAATCTACTCTACTGTCCCAGCTCTTGCGAGAGACTAAATTTCGTGACTGCGAGCTGAGGTGAGTTTGAGACCTCTGCTCAACGGAAAGATATGGCAGTACAGGGGCGTAGCCAAGGGGGGGGGGGGGGGGGGTTGGAGGGGTTCAATTCCTCCCCCCCCGAAAATTTTCAGTTTTGCTTGCGTATATATACACGCTCTCATACAAACGCACGCACGAACATACCTAAAGTATCGTTGAAGCCCCCCCCCCCCCCCGAAAAAAAATTTCTGGCTACGCCCCTGTGGCAGTAAATTACTTTGAGGCATATGTAAGAATTTCCAGGGTATCGAATGCCCCCCCCCCCCCCCCCCCATTGATCAACCCAACGACCAATGCCTTTGCAGGGTGGTGGCTCTGCCTTCCGCCACGGGAAGGCATTGGACACGGTTTTGAATCCTGTACCGGAGTGAAGTTTTCGTCAACTAAAAAACTTTCTTTCCGAGAAACACGTACGAATTTCTTGTATCTTTATGCTATACAAAAGGGATGGCAATTTTTCCTTTTCATGACCTTTTCTTCACCTTGCGGTGTTCCGCTGAACTGACTTGCCCATGCCGGCTTTTACACGGTACTAAACGATAAAATATCTCGCTACGCTTTATCTCCCGAGGTCAAAGCCTCAGTATGAATCACATTGGTCGGCGCTCTGTTATGTAGAGACCGGAAAACAGCTGGCGTCGCTTGACAGCCTCAGCACCCTTTACTTTTAGTAGAAAAAAAAAGACAAATAGTATTAAAAAAAAGACTCCAGTATAATACGTTGCTCCGCGCATGTCAGAACGTACAGCTGGCTGTGCTGTCTCCCGGAAGATTTTTTTTTTTTTTCTGCGCATATTCTGAAGGTGCGTCATGGTCCATAGCTTTGTGATTATGCGCACGAACCACTTTAACATCCCTTAGAAGTGTACGAAGGGTGGTTGGCTGTTCCCTGCTGGCTAACACCATTATACGAAAGATCGAATCGCTGGCAGGATCAAAGAGTTCTTGTTTGCGGATTTTATTTCGTATAGCTAGTGAATATGATGACAGCTGCGAGAATCGAAACGAAGAGTCCAATGAGTAGATTATCTTAGCCATTGCTGCTAAATTGTCGTGCCAGATACTCCTGTGAAACGACCAGATCATCAGAATTCTTTGCCAGGTACTCCTGTGAAACGACCAGATCATCAGAACTCTTACATAATGTTAATAATAATTGTTGGGGTTACCACGATATGATTATGACGCCGTAGTGGAGGGCTTCGGAAATTTAGGCCACCTATAGGGTTCTTTAACGTGCACCTAAATCTATAAGCACACGGGCCTCAAGCATTTCCGCCTCCATCGAAAATGCGGCCGGGATTCGATACCGCGACCTTCGGTTCAGCAGTCGAGCATCATAACCACCAGACCACCGTGGCGGGTGTTCTTACGTAACGTTCAACTACTCATTTTACCATAGTATGTGTACTTAAAGTTCGCTGTCGTGCGGAATAAAACTGTCTTGGCTGTATAATTAACGGTGTTATTGAGATGACAACGCTAGAGCCTAGAAGCCGTACTATACTGAGCAAATAAAGGAAGAGAATTTTTGAGGGCTCGCTTCTTCGTTTGACACAACCGTAATGGAGACCAGCAGATAATGAAGCTTCATTACCTGCTGCTTTTCATTACTATACTGAGCAGTAACTTTATAAGGAATCGTGCTTATGTAATGCATGGTTTAACTACTACACTCTAAGAAAAAAAAATTACACCATCTCCCGCTAAAGGGGACCATGAGGCGATGCGAAGCCGGAGCACTTGCACGATCGCGTTCCGTTGGCGTTCGCTGGGCATGCTACCGACCTCGCGTCGTGGAACGCGAAGAGGAACGCTACGCGCGTCGTGTCTTCCCTCTAGCCTGGCCGTTAATTCTCACAGGGCGTGCGGGGAACGCGGTCGACAGGCGCGCGTGAGAGAGGCAGCGTAGGAGAGGAGAGAGAGGGGGAGGGGACGCGCGCGCGCTGGCCCTCATCGCGGCGCTGCGCAGGAGAGAATTTCGGCATGTCGAGCCCGCATTTCAGAGGAGCCAACCGAGGCAAGCGCTGGACTGAACGCGCGCAGCGCTCTACCACTTGAAGGAGAGGAGACTAAAGGAGGAGAGTAGCGTATTCGCCGTGAGAGCAGAAGCGAGAACGCAGAAGCGCAAGCAGGTGCTGGTAGAGAAGTGGAGAGTGTAACACGCAGCTGTTGGAGAGGGAAGGAGGAGAGTTGCGCATGCGTAGTGTGAGTGCAGACAACTACGCCGCGTGCGGATTAACCACGCCACGTTACATACCCCCGAGCAAGAGATACTTCGCATCTAAAAAATCGAGTATCTGGAGGGGTGTTTCTGCCACACAACTATAATCGTCATGTGGCTAACTCGCGTTTCCTTCCTTGGAAACCCGGCTCTCGCCACTTTGCTATCAAGAATGCTATGTCACGCTGATAGCGTGCACGCCGTTCGTGACGGGGAAGTGCCGGCACTGCGGTGATAACGCAAGGAAAGTACGCGAGGTAGACGACGATTATAGTTGTGTGGCGGAAATACTCCCCAAATACAGATTTTTTATTAGTGCATATTGCTTCTTAGAAACGTTACAGCGCACACACACGGGCACAAAAGAAGAAAACACAAGGGAGAGCGCTGAACGCCCTTTTGCCCCCGTCTGTGTGCGCTATAACGTTTCGAAGAAGCGATACCAATATGTATATCTGACATTTTTGTAAATAATACAAGAAAATGCCAGTGACGTAGCCAGAAAAGCTTTTCGGGGTGGGGTAGGGGGGGGGGGGGTTCAGCCATACTTCATGTATATTCGTGCGTGCGTTTTAGGGGGGGGGGTAGAGTTGAACCCCCTAACCCCCACCTGGCTACGCCCCTGAAAAATGCGCATAGATGGCTGCTGCTTCATGCATATTGTGCGTTCTCACTCTTTATTTGAAAACAGGAGCGTCAGTGCATTTCGTGCACTCTTTCAAGTCGATATGTTACGACACATGTGTTACGTGCACAAAGTTTTCAGCGAAAAGGCAATTCCTTGAGCATGCTAACCAATATTCGCTAGCACGTACACTGTGGCTTCGTGCAAAGGAGACCCCCACATAAACAAACAGTTCAGTTTGTGAAGGTGTACAGTTAGTAATCTTATTCGCGATTAAGCTCGCGTAAATTTTGATGCTGCAGGAAACGGCGCAGAAACAGGACAATAGAAAGAGACAAACCACAGCGCTGTTGTTTCTCTTCTCCTTTCGTCCTGTTCTTGCGCTGTTTCCTCAGCGAGTATGAGGTTATGAACCAACCAGCTTAAATACGCGCGCTTTTACAGTAAACTTCGATGTCTGCTTCTGTTATGAGGCTTGCTCAGTCGAAAATATTTTTTGTCTCAAATCTTCAGTTGTCGCAAAGATGAAGTATATAAGGTGTGGTGTTTGGGCTACAGAAAATCCCCATTAAAGCCGCCCAACCCTTAACCACACCAACGAGCTTTGGGTGAGACCCTTGGCCAGCTCCAACCTCGACGATCAGCTAAGGCTGGTCGCGAGGCCTTAGGACGCGGCCCAAGCCCAAGGCGTCCTAGACTAAGGACGCCTCCCCTGAGCTCACTTCTCAAAGAATTTTATTCTCTCTCTCTCTCTCACCCTCTTTCGCTCGGTTGCCGAAAGGCATTCCTATCACAAATCGCAAGACTGTACATAGAAATAAAATTTTAGTTGCGAGTCAGCGCCCGTGTTTGTCGTTCCTTTGCTCGTCCTCATTTTTCGCGCTCTTTTATTTCGTTCAAGATGGACGCACACCAACTCGCCCAACTAACTGTTCTGATTATATAAAACGAATTGGCGCCACTTACGCAGATAGTACAGCCATTCTTCGAAGGCGAGTCCCAGTATGAGCATCTGCGCAGCCGCGAAGCACGAGCCGACGACCGCCATGGCGGGGTCGCTGATCTTGAGGACCTTGACGAAGAGGAAGACGATGGGCACGTTCAGGGCCACGCCAACCACAGTCGACACGGACTGCACCGTTGAGTAGTAGGACACTGTCCAGGAGTACATCTTGCGCACGTAGAAGTACGCAATTCCCGAGGCTGCGAAAAGAGCACGAGTACGTGGTCCATCGGCCCTGCGACGTATGGTCCCAAGTTGTGTGGAAAGTTAACTTGCGCATCGTTTTACAAAAAGAAAGTTCAATTCTGTTAGTGAAAGAGGAGTTTCGATCTTCGGTCCTCGAGCCTGCCGTTGGAGACCTGGCGATGAACGCATGCATGAGGGACACTTCAAGCGAAATTGATGGACAAGGTAGCGGAACATGTCACTCTGACCTACAAACAGTGTAATTCGAAGGTTGTCGGTTCGGTCCCGACCGGCTACCGCCACGGTGGTCTATGTTACGGTGCTCGACTGCTGACCCGAAGGTCGCAGGATCGAATCCCGGACGCGGCGGCCGCATTTTCGATGGAGGCGAAAATGCTTGAGGCCCGTTTATACTTAGATTTAGGTGGTCCCAGGTGGTCGAAATTCCCGGAGCCCTCCACTACGGCGTCCCTCATAATCATATTATCAGTCCCGACTGACGGCAAGTGGTCTTTTCGTCCACTTTGATTCCTTTCCGTTTAACTCGTAATGACAAAAACACTCTGGTTAAAAACTAAAGGTCCGGTATGCTTTTCTTGGCTTCGTTGTCTGTTGGCTTCAGTGGGTTGTGTCTAACAAAGAAACGAATCCCTCGATCCATTCCCCGTCTTTCGTTATACAAACAGTGTGTTGCTTATATTTCTATTTGCGTGCTACATCTAAAGTGCGTAAGTGTTCCTGAAGATACATGTACTCAGGGGAATAATACGTCCAGTCATGTATACTCTGGCTTGGTTTTATGAAATGAAAGTACAAAGGCTGAACGCTGCGACTAAGCAAAACATCTCAAAGACCATGCTTTTTTAGTTAGTACTTTCGTATCCGAAAGTGTCCATGACATGGGCGCCATTGTTACGTATGTGTCGCATATTCTTCGAACTCTGCAGCACGAACTATGGATCCTACGAAAAATTGACCGACAAGTCCATACAGTTACAACTGATGTGCTGGATTTGGACGGGACAGAACGTTCGGCTTTTATTTTAGTCCATTTTTCTGGAATTCCAAGGCATAACTCCCAGGAACTAAGCCCACTCTATTGTGTAACACTCGACGATGGAGTAAGCTTGTTACGTTACACCACGAAATGGAGTACACGAATTGAGTTTTCACCTTTCAGATGCACAAATGCTTTGACTTTACCGATCAATCGAAGATTATGCGCATACTCACATGACAGGTCAAATATGACGCAGCAGGTGGCCCCTAGAAGACACCAGAGCTGCACCCTTCCCTTGTTAGGCCGGACCTTCATCGCGTTCTTGAAGCTCTCGGTCAAGTTCTTCAGCTGGACGAAGTTCTTCAACCTGAGCGACAACCCGTCTTTTGCGTGTTCAGGCTTGGCGAGGCTCCTGATGGTCGCGAAGGTCCAAACGAGCGCGAACGACTCGAGCGCCAGAGAAGCGAAGAGCACGGGCTTCCAGCCGTAGCGGCCGTACACCTGGCCACCGATGTAGCTGCCCAGAGGACCGGCCAGCGACATGGCTATGCTGATGGCGAAGAACCTGATGCGCCTACGGTCCTCCCTGGTCGACAGAGTCGCCGTGCTGCAAATGGCCGTGAAGATGCTGATGGGTCCTCCGCACAGGCCGTCCGGAACCATGGAGATAATGTTCACGTACAGCGGCGCCGCCATGTGGTACACAGTGAAGATGTCGACCAGCGTGCTGGCCATGAATCCCAGCATGGCGCTCACCAGCGGCGTCCGGTATCCGTACTTGTCGCACCAGGGCCCGACGAAGATGGCCATGACAGCCGAAGGCGCCAGGAGGACGACGGCGCGCATCATGCTCGTCGTGCTCGCATACTGTTCGGCCTCATCTTTGACGTCCACGAAGTCGTCCAGGTGCGAGCAGACGCTGGCGTTCAGGGCGAGCTTGTAGAGGCACGACTTTTGAATGAGCAAGTCCTGGATGACGGTGGTGCTCATCCTACGCGCCACCAGGTAGAGCGCCAGGTATATCTCGAGCCTGGCGACCAGTAAGGCGTCGAGAGCGCGACGCCAGCATCTTGCGCTCTTGAAGTCGACGTCGTCGACGGACTTGTTACTCTCCGGTCCGACAGTGTCCTCGGCGGCGCAGTCCACGAGAGACGAGGGTTGGTGATGGTCGATCGAACTGGGGCTGTAGTCGTCGGGCGTTTCGGCCGTAGTATCCGCATCGACTTGGGCACTCATCTCTAGAATAGGTGGTCGGATCGTTCTGATTGGTTCCTCGCTCTATTAAAACGACGGAAGAAAAAAAAGGAAATTAATTGGCTTGCCTGCGGGAGGCTTCTCGAAATAATGTAGAGGAAATCGGGCTCGACGGATACCTTGAACTCTGCCGTCTCCGAGCCTGTCGGCCGCAAGCGCTGGCTCACTGTTTTGCGCGCATTTCACATCATTTCACAATTTCGCACTAAATAAAAACATCTCAAAACGCGGTGTGGACGGTATTTGTGCGTTGTATGAAGCCACTTGAAGGAACACATGAAAACGCTAAATCAGTTTAGACCGATGAATTATTATCTGAGAACTGCATTGCTAATTTCGCATTGCAGGTTCATTATGCAAAGAAAATTGGTCAAAATCTTATTTTTGAGCTTGGCGCCGAAACTTCAGCACCTGAATGTCAGTGTGACGTCACGGGTTTCAAAGCATTTCTTTCGTATTTCGGTCGCATTGGCTGTATAAATTTCCGCCCCTTAAACTTGCCATGTTAAGTCTGGCTCTCTTAGAACACAATGTATTTCATTTTTATCCATAAAAAATGTAGCGGCCCAAGCAGACTCCGTCAGAATCTGACGTCACGTATAGTCGGTGCGGAAAACGCAAGGCGGCGTCGCCACCTCCATTTTAATTCTTTTGGCACCATCCTACAAAGCGTCTTTACGTGGCATGAGCGTTGCTCTTGGTATCGTGAAATACTAATTTACAAACACGAGAAAAATAGTTTTTTCTCTTCAGTGCCCCTTTCCTATCGCTGGCTCTAATTCAAGGAAGTGTCGCACGAATGCCGCCACTGTGACATCAAATGCGTACAAAAACGGAAGCGCGCACTGTCCAAAGGAAGTGTTCGCATGAAATAACACGGTATGCTTCCGCATGAGGCTCCGACTGACACGGCTGTCATTCCGTGATTCGTGTATATTGCTTTTTCTGGACATCGAAACGCAGGTCTTATAAGAAATATCACGCATTCACAACGCGCTTGTAGTTCCGCTACTAGCGAATTACTTCTTCCTTCGAATCTTCCCGGTATTCAGTTTTTTTTTTTTTTCGTTCGTTCCCCATTCGGTTCTTTCGAGGAGGTACAGCCTAATGTAAAGGTCAACAGGCTGGCCTAGTTGGTACTGGCTCATTATCTGACTGCGCGACAAGAATAAGGAAGAAGCTAAGGCACACACGACGGGACACACAGCGCTCTCGACTGAAATTGTTTTGTTCGAGAAACGTGTTTATATAGCGAAGGCCAAACCTGCGCGCTTGCGCACAGTAACCGCGACATACATACTTGCAAAAAATTAAATACGAAAAAAGATGAAAAGGGGTTCCCACGTGTCAGTCCTTTTTCTGTTCACCCGAAGTCCAGAAGTGCTATCTCGCTGTCATAGAGGGTGATATCCGGTCGGCTTATGCACCATGTATTCGTTATTTTTTTTATGTAGAACGCTTCCATGATTTCTCTGGATAGGATATCCTTGTGAGCCAATAGGCTGTTGTGGGCGGCAGGCAACTGGGCTTCACTAATAATTATTATTATTATTTCCTACGGGTACGTATTTCATTGTGACTGGTTACATTACTGGTTATATGGTAAAACGTTTTCGCTGACGTGACCGGTTTGCCCTGTCATAGCTCAGAAATCGCGCTTGGTGCAAGTGCAGCTGCGGTACTTGCCTTGTGAAGCCGGCTGCAGTCCGTGCGACACGAAGCAGCAGACCGCTTGCGTGTTAGCTCACTAGACTGGCGTTCGGCGTATCAAGTCAACAAGGTATATGCAAGCGAGCAAAAAAATAAAGTAACGAATGTGGGTCTGACGCACATTGAAGCTGTGCATGCATTGTGTCACTGCTGCCTTGTCCTATGAGTGAAAGTAACGATAATGCGAGGAAGCAAAGTCCTTATCGCTGCCCACTTCACCCTCTTGAACATAGCTCTTATTGACCAACAGCTCGCGCTGAACAGGAAGCAATCTTATTGGATCGCCGTCCGTTCCGAACTTCTGATAGCGTTTGTGAAAGCGGTTTGCACAATAATGTAATGGTGCATGCATTACTCTACGCGCAAACAGGAATGCTGGAGGATTCCGAATTAATTTGACCACTTGTGGTCCTTGAAATTGAAGGTATGCTCTACAGCGCACACGAGCTTCCCCTATCTGCGACTAGCTATACGTGCTTGTTCAGCAGCAAGCTACAAACGCTGTGGCAGGCCGCCTGCAATCTTTAAACAGATATTTTTTGTGATTTAATTCGCACTTTCTTGAACATCGACTCGCCGCATTCATAACAGTCGGATGTAATGGTTTAGAGCGTCAGCTACACAGGATGTGAGTTCCCAGAACTCTACCCAGACTCTATATGTAAAGTATGTAAAGTAGAAAAGGCCTCATTAAGTCACATACTATATGGGGGTGCCCAAATCAGTAAACAGGCTCCCCAGAAACCTCTCCGGGAGCGATGGCGAAATACGCTCCTCAGCTCCGATCTACAGGACCAAACCTGGGATACGCAGCAGGCCAGGGAGGCTACAGGAAAAGAAGGTCTTCCGTCCTCCATCTGAGCGATGTGGGATCGTACCAGCAAGCAACTAGCCGGATCTCGAAATAAAGTTGTTTAACTCACTCTCACCATGCTTATGTGGCGCGCTTGTGTGCATGCACGTTTGTGTTCGTGTGTGTGCACACACAAAACAAAACACACAAACAAAAGCTTTGCCTCATGAACCGTAAGTGTCCTTGCTTTCCTGAAAACTCGGCCTTGCCGTCGACACGTGTGTGTGTGAGTGTGTGTGTGTGTGTGTGTGTGTGTGTGTGTGTGTGTGTGTGTGTGTGTGTGTGTGTGTGTGTGTTTGTCGTGTTTTGCTTTGTCATACTTTTCCTTTGCTCTATATTTATTGTTTTGCGGGAGATATATTGCAGTGTTATGGCGGGAGCACGAGGTTTCTACATGCCGATGAGACGGCACTGTTGGCAAGCCTGCATCCAGATTCACAGCACGCACAGGTTTTCCGCGCGTGTCCTGTCGAGTGCGCCGATTTAAGCCTGAACAATGACGTCATCACGCGAAGCTGTGCTTGCTTTTTTTTTTCAGTCAAACAATGGCGTATAATTGCGGAGGAATGAATTTTCGTTGTGCTGTGAAGATCTAGCTGATCTCTATTCATGTGCGTATTATCTTTCAAGCTCATCTTGCGCATAACTGAACACAAGTTTGCAGCTATCTTCTTTTCAGTTGGATGACATATCTGAAATCGTGGACGTGTGCTTGACACGAACACGTTGTGAAGGAATCGACGTGCGGGAACTCGTATTCTAAACAGGTTAACCCTAATGGGAAGGTTAGACAAAACCAGAATGTGCCTTAAGTCAAAAGGCAAATTATCAAGCCCCGCATCTGCATACGCCCGGCAACAGAGCACGAATGGCGCAAGCACACTGGCGCCACTGGTGCAAATACATTGGGGTGGATTCTCTGAAATTGAACTAGAGAGTCCAAAAAAAGGTTTTATTGTTTTCGAGTTTAGCTTATCGTGAGTTACAGCACGTTAGAGAGGGGAGTTCGAGTCATGCTGGACGCACAAAATGTGCCAAATGTGAACCGGAGGTGGTGGGGGGGAGGTAGCATTTACGTGACACTGACAGCCTGTACTCTCTCCCTCTCCTCCCTCCCACCGCCGTGATAACGAAAGTACAGCGTCTCTGGTACAAACGTACAGCGTACAACCGGCAGGGTAGCGACTAAAAAGACACCTTTTTGTGCCATTTGTGCTAACGGCAGCCGTTGCGGAAGCCCCTCGCATCAACAGCGCCTGCTCACTCGGTACTTTAGGTGTGAAACTCTATGGGTGTAACGGCACCTAAGTACGTTGATGGTAATCTCGAAGGCCATGCTTTCGTGCACCGAGTGCATCACAAGCGCCGAGGATTGCACGAGTCAGAGTTAGGTTAGAGTGTACTCTAGTTAGGTCACGACAGACTAAGGAACTCGATCAAAAGTTGGCTGCGGATGTTATCCTACCAGACCTCAAAGGTTGTGTAGTTGTGTTATCTCGCCAGCTGCAAGCACCAAAAAGCAAACGGCCATTCCATGCGGCCATCGTTTTCTTTGCGCAAGCCGCTTTGAGCCAAGACACAGCCGGAGTTCCGGCTTCGGGCTTTGCGTTCCCATTACAGATTCCCATAGAGTTTATGCGTTCATAAGACCAACGAAGCAATTATGCCCGTCTTCTATCATCTGTATTCCCTTCCTGTGCAATCAGCTGGCTTATGGCTGGGAGCATAGAGCTGGGAGTGTTCTTGCGTAATGCTAGAATCACTTTCTCCGTGGCTAGAATGTAGCGCGTAAGTGCTGATAACGCGGGAGAAATGCTGCCCAGCGCTGTGAACTATCTACGCGGGACCCTTCTACAGTTATGATCGTCTAGTGCTCTTGTTCACAGCTGTTAACTTGCGCCGTCGGCGAAAGCAGCGAAATGACCACAAATAACCCGTCGTCTTCCGAAATTGAATGTGGAGATGAAGAAGTTCCGCCTTCGCCGAGAGGTTCAAAAACCTTTTTTCTTCTCGTTTTGTTTTGTTCGCTAGAAATTGGTGGTGCTGTCTCGCAGCTGAACTCGACATCCGACTGTCGTGTGACGTGTTTACAGTGCTTTGTGCCGTACATGAATCATCAGAGCGGAACCGATTGTTGCGCCTTGTTTGTTTTCATGCAAGATCCGAGTTTTTAACTTCGTCGATCATTTGTAAAGTTGCCTGAACGTGCGAAGAAGTGGGCGGGGCGAGAGGCGTCATGGGAGCGGAAGAAAGCGCTAAAAGTTACGAAGCTTGTGTCGCGCGGTGCAACTTTGATCGCGATCGAGTTTCTCGATCGTGATTGGCTTATTTTGCGTGAGATGCGAAAGGAAGCTAATCGCTGTCGATATATTCGGTCCCGATCGGGGCTCGATCGGGGCCGATCGGAACAGGCGCCTGTGACACCTGTATACTGACGAAAGATCACACAACTTTATGTAAAAATATGTGGCGTACTCACAAGACGCTGAAAACTTGGCTCGTTGCGGCCGGGCATATCGCCAATACCGCTGGCTTCTTCGGTAAAACAACAGAGGCTGTATTTTGAAGTGTCTATAGTCGGTTGCCTCGGCGTGCGTACGTGAATGCGTTGCGATCTTTTCCTCTCTCGCTATGTGCGATCGTTCTTCCACGCGCCAGGATGCGACCGCGCATCTGGCAGCGCGTCCTATCCTATATGAGCGGAAACGGGATTGAATCACGCGGATGTATTAACGACGCTTTCATTTCGCGCTTTCCTTGTTTGTGACATGTTCAGCGCGTGCGGGTCGTGGTGAAGTAACGTGTACGTGCGCGTGGCATCCCGGACAGTTAGGTGACACCTGATGGTATTTTGTGAGAGCTACACGATCTGTATCCTTGCATCGCCGTCACATGATCACCCTTTCAGTGTAAAGACGGAGAACAGCTGTGTGATCATGGAAAAAGGAAGTTAGAGAAAAACTGCCTCGTTCCCTGTGGTTGGAAGATAGCCGGCACAGTGTCACGAGGGGAAGAAAGGAACGAAAATAAGCCAAGCAGTGTACAAGTTGGAACCATTCCAGTGTAATGAACTTTTTTGGCAGACTGAACGTAAAATGGTTGGAAGGTCTTGAGCCAGAAAACAATTTTTAAAAAAAGGAAAACTGGTATGGCTAATGGATACAACCCTTTTTCAATGGGGCAAACTATCATTTAGGCAGCCAAGGTTAAACTTCAGTGTTCAGTCAAGTTAATTACTACACTCTACAATCATATGTAAGGTGGCTTGACATAGTGTTAATCCTGTCTGTTTCTGTGCTGCCTTCACCCTCTCATATTGTCTTGCTTCATGTATGAATAGCGTTACGTGAGTGAATAGTGTTACCCAGCACCTCCACCAAAAACGTTACGTGAGCGACGAGTCGCTTGCACTGTAGGCTATTTACAAGATATATTTGCAAGAGAGGTTGCAGTGCTGACCAGTCCGGCTCCCAGCTCGAGCAGCGAGCGACCTTCGTCCTCTTCGTCGGGCGCCCACGCGCGTCGACAGTCTGCATTCCAGCAGCCTACATGCAGCAATAGCATTGAAGATGATCCATTTCATTAAAAACAGACTTCTGAAGCAGGCATGCGCTTGTGTTCTTACTCTTAATGGATTTCAAAGTGAAAACAATTGATTTTACTTACTGTAAGGATGATGTCCCTAACACCAGTAAAAAGCAAGTAAATGTAGATTTCTTTTCTGCCGATATTGTCATGTAACTAACATATGATTGTATCAAATGTCTAAGAATTGTCAATCATGTTGCTAGGAATTGTCGATCACGTTGGAATCTGCCTTGTGACAAAGTTTGACTGTACAATTGAAGTGCATTTTGATGACCACGAAATGTGGTAGAAGTGGAGTGCTCAGGCCCAAGAAGTCAAGATTTCTTAGGGGCTGTGGACAAGCTCACTTGCGTATACCTGTCAGGCGCAAATATTAAAGTTTTGGAGATTTGCATTGTATTAATCGTAAGCACAACTGTGTCTTGCTTCATGCTATGTAGGGCCATTTTTTTCACGACCTTATGGCACTTCTGCAGCTTCGTGGCATTTCTTTTTTTAGTGAAATTGCATTACTGAAAATCCGGGAGGTTGGAGCTGATGGTGAAGCTTGTTGCAATACTGCTGGTTATTTGAGCAAACATTGTATTCCTTTTGAACTTGTGTGCCCTCTTCTTTGACACTGTTTTCCTTGATGCACAAAAGGCCATAGGGAACATAGATGGATTACAGTGAAATGTTATAGCAACAGCCATGTTGCAGTTAGTGTAGTAAGAATGCGAGACAGACACGACGGAAGTGTTCAGGAAACAAATGGTGTCATACAAGCTGATTTGCAACAACCTTGAGCCGTCAAGTATCAGTGTGGTAGGTTTCCGGCAGCTAATCCGGCAAACTGCCTTTAGATAGCACTCTTCAATGGCTTGAAACTTCACATACCTCCCTTGTCAGGCCAACATTCAGGCAGTTGCAAAACTGCTTGCGTCATACAAGTTAGCAGGAAGGCAGCCCACAGTTTGATGTCAAGCTGAAATGTTCGAGGTAGCAACATTGTTCATACGCAGCTGTTAAGTGAAAGCTACAAATTTTCTCAAATTATGAGACACCTTCGGTGATATCATTGTGTGATGTTGCGGACCTCTTGTGAGCAATATAAAGTTACACCGTGAGAAGTAGTGTAGGAAACAGCCAAATTCAAGAAGTGTTCATGTGAGTTCCCTATGGCGCACGGGCTGTAACATACACTTCTTGGGTTTGCAGTGTAGCAGCCAACTGATGGATGAGATGATGAACGTGTAACAGGTGTTTTGATTCAGCATGGCTGATAAGTTCTGCAGAAGTATGCAGAGTGGACAGAGTTTGATGAAAGAAAGCATTGCCATCCGTCCAGCAGTACTCGAAGACTGCGAAAAAAAGTTATTCAGAATTTTTGCAAAGAACGCTTTGTAGTAGAGCAACAGATTAATATCAGAACCAGTGTCGTTCCACAATGGTCGCTCTGCCATCTGAGCTAACCAGTAGTTTAGCAGGTCAAAGAGCAAGGCTGAATTAATTGACAAATTGAAGCACCGGTGTAGTTTTTGTGGAAAGTGAGTTCTCTGTAAAACCGCTGGGTAGATGATGTTTCTCGAATGGGAAAATTGCCCTTTGTCTGCATATGCTGTGGAAGCATAAGTTGACTGCAGATGCCTGCAGCGCAGTCATTGTGAGCATCCTGAAGCAGCCTTGAGACCAGGATGACGATGAACAATCACTGTCAGAAAGAGCCAGCCAACAAACACCTAGTGCTTCCAATAAAAGCTGCGAGAGTTCACTTACGCACTCACCCTGCTTTCGATGTATCAGTTGCGAAGATCTGTATACATCCACAAAGTTTTTCCTTCAACTGTGAAGCTTTTTTTCTGAAAATCGTGCAAGCGTTCCATTCCTAGCTGTGTGCTACCACCAGATGGACAATCATTTTCCCTTCATCTTTTGCCTTAATTTTGATATTTGCATATCCAAACTCAGAATGACAGAACTGAAAGGTGCCGGCCACATCTGGTACTATCCAAACTCAGAATGACAGAACTGAAAGGTGCCGGCAACATCTGGTACTGCGTTGACGAAGGAAGTACGTGAAATTTGAGGAGCATATTGCAGCCAAGCTGTTTGGTGTCTGCCGTTGTCTCAGAAAATAACGGATATCTAGTGTGCTCTACCTTGCATAAAAAAATTCTGGCTGAAACTCCCTTGACAAATAATTGAGGCGTGAAGTACTCTACTGGTTTGTATCTTAATAAATTAAAAAGAAGACATTATTTTGTTGTACAGCCTTTATTCATATTCCAGAGCATGTGGTTGTCGCTGTTCAGGTGTGGTGTCCCCTGAGTGCAACACCTCCCCACCTCACTTTGATGTGAGAACACTTGTGCACTACACTACAGCAGATATAGCTGCCTTAATACGTATGAAAAATACCGACTTCATTTTACAAACAAGATTTTATCATGTTCTTTTCATTTAAAAGTAATCCTTTATCCATTTCCGACTTAAGTGTAGTGCTTTGAAGCAAGTTGAAAAATGACTAGACGACCTCGAAATAAGCTGGTGTTGCTATAGAATGCTTGGTATTAGAAATCCTATTTCTTTTTTTTCTTGTGTTTGTGTGCGTGTGTTCACATGATGCCCATAGAGAGAGTTTCACACTGTGGCTTCGTTTTCGTAAAAAAAATGAAGATGACCATTATGTCTGCGATGATTAGTGCAGAGACGACGCCTAGATTTAAGCAGTTAAAGCCCCTTCGTGCAATGGATGAGCTGGTTTCATCAATAAATTTCTGGCAAAAACTGCTAGTGACGACCTAGGCTTATCGGCTGTGCTTTTTGTTCTGTTTCAATATTCATTTTCCTGCGTGGCGATGCATTTCATATTTACTAATTTTCTCCTACGGTGCTGTAAAGTTCACTTTTATGATGAATAAATTGAAATTTCCTGAATAAACACATGAAATATTGCCTGAATTGTTGTTTATAAAGAATTCTGCAGTAAACAGTAGGTTTATTGTTGATCACATTGCAGAATGATAGCATTGAACAGAAAGGATTGATATATTACTATCAATGTCCACACGAGAAATAAGATTAGGTAATGTAGAGCTGGAGGTTTGAAAACTTAGAAAAAAACATTAGGGTTGCACTGCTTCTTCCTTGTTCTCATTTAAATAAAATTCATTCACAATGTAGGTGGTGTTTTTAGCAGGAACTGCTATTGCAGCGCAAAAGCCCTTTATCACGCTGCGGAAAAATACTCTACCGAAACAAGTGCAGCGAGTGAGCGTTTGAACTACAGTGAAAGAATGGTGTCGCTGCTGGCGTTTACATTGTAGCCCCAGTAGTCAATTTCCATTGTATTTACGGTGACCCTTTCCCTTCATACCACAGATCATGGAAATAAACTGAGGCGCACACGCAATCTTGCTGGCTTTTGGTAATGTCTTTTTTTTTTATCTTCTCCGTAATAAACTTAAGAGAAGTCACGGTGTTGTTGGTGATGGCATTGCAATAATTGCACAGTAGCTCTAGGCTTGCTTGTCTAGCATGGTTGCTTGCAGGTTCCTGCTCTTTTAATAACTGCTCATGTTTGTGCAAAAATGAACACCTGGGTGAAGTGCATGTTTTGTGCAGTTAAGATTGTAGTGAGGCCTTCCCGCGTCGAATGATGTAGACGGGAACATTGGCCAGCGTCTTTTTAAAATTGAACAGCCCACACATTCGAACTGCAAAACAAGCTTTTGTCTCAGTTTGTCTTATGGTAGTGCACGGTTTGCAGGATCAGTTTTGCTGCTGCAAAAACCAATCCTGTGGGTCTGTTTTTCATCACTACTGACATGTATGTCTTGCCTGCCTACTGGTGGGTCTGACCTCTAACTAAATCCGGTACACAACTGCACAGAAAGATTTTGTAAATGCCAGCCCACTCACCGCCTCAGGTAAATTTGGCGGCAGTTGAAAGTCCTTGCGATAGAAAAACATACAAGCGAAAACTCAAGGCAGGCTCCTTGACTGATTGTAATCGATGCTCGGACCTGAAATGTAAGCTTTGCTTGCAGAGTGGGTAACTTGGTGCACAAACTAAAGCGTGCGACTTTGTGCACATCACTATGTGTGCCATGACGTCTTCGTTCCAGGTTGTTGGGACTCTGTAACAATTATGCATATGTTGTCATGCTCAGCGCTGCATTCGACATCCTCAACAAGGAAGTCGGTCCTCACAGTGTAAGAGCTCTGTGGCCATGTTTGGTGCACCGCTGACCGATTCTTTGTTGTTGGCCCCAACGCAGGTCACGGTAGATCCGCATCCCCCCAACAATACAAGATGCAATCCGACGTCCACGGGAGTAAGTCTGTTTCATTGTAACCACTATGTGGCAGCACGAGACACATATTTTTAAATGTCTGCAGTTTTATAGCTCTAGGCCAATACTAGAGAACAACCTAGTTCTAGTGTCTGCATGTGCTCCAGTACTGCTGCTCATTCAACAAAGCACACACTTGAACTTTTCCACTTTTTAGCTTCAAACAACATTCTAGGTTTTTAGATTAACACCTTTAAGCATATTTCTTTATTTGTTTCATTTGGCCTCTGGTCTCAATCAGCTTTTTAGAACATTGCAAACGAAATTGAGAATTTATAACATAAGAATTAAACCACATGTGCTTATCCTAATGAGACAAGGGTGCACAGGAAGATTGTGATTTGAAGTAATCGACAGTTGTTGAACAATGGATGTCACCTGGGCCAACATTGCGATAAGTGGACTGGTAAAAATAAATCACTTGTCGAAGCATCCACTGTTGATTGTTACATTGTGATGTAGCATTAAATTTGGAAAACGTCGTCTAGATTTAGCGGCATGCATGCTCAAATGTGTCAACAAGCGCATTTAATTGTATTTGCAGATTGGAAAATGCAGAACACGTTCAATTGTGACCTTATAATGTGTATTACCTACTCAGATTTCTTACTCACTAAATGTTAACAATGACATTATATGCATCACTGCCTTTTTCTGCCTTATGCCTGAATGTAGAAATAATACTGAGTGGAATGTGCAACATTTGTTGCATAGTTAATGGCTAAACTCTGATTCGTGCAACGTTTCACTTTTCAAGGCAATTCTACTTGCGGACATCTTGCCTGCACTTTTTATCAAGCTCACTGCTCCTTTTCTCAACATAAATACAAGGTATGATGAAGCGTGCAAGTTTGTAATATACTATTGTTTGCAACATTTTTATTAAGGAATTGTGTGCATTAATGGCACAAATGTCTTTTCTTCCATGTCACTGTTCATCCTGCAAAAGATAAAAAATATATATATATATATATATATATATATATATTATATATATATATATATAATATCTAAAGTATATGTGCCTTCATAAAAACAACTTTATTGTCGACGTTTCGATCAGAGACTGATCTTCATCAAGATCGGTCTCCAATCGCACGTCGACAATAAAGTTGTTTTTTATGAATGCGCAATACTCTTAAAATACTTATAACCTTGCGGCAACCGAAGTTACTCTTCGTCATTTAAGCCTTATATATATAGATTATATATATAATATTATAGTATATATATATATATATTATATATATATATTATATATATATATTATATATATATAATATATATATATATATAGTATAATATATATATAAAAGCTACACAGGACATCACCAAAGAGCTGTGTGACTTGGCAGAAGAGCTATCTTCTCCTGGACCAAGCAGCAGTATTCACATCAACCAGGCAGGCTGAGCTAACCATTCAAAGAGGTCAAGGCTCTCTGGATTTTATTTCTTGGATATTTACTGTTTTGTACAGCCAGGCCACACTGAGCCAAGCGGTGATTGAAGGAATGCCTGATTTTGCATCCGCATCTGCGAGTGTGGAAACAAAGACTCAAAGGTTATGGAACATTGTCACAATCTCGAAGGTGGCAATGCAGATAAAAATGTCATTTGTTTTTTGAGGGCTTGCTGGCGGCATGGTGCAATTCCTCACACTTAGGCTTATTACGTGACGCCTTGCATGTTTAAAGTTGACGGCAGGCTTTTATCTATTGCAGTGTGAACAAAGAACTTGCGCGGATTCCAAAACGTAATCGGCTTTTGACCTTGATTGCACTTACTCACTGGGTGCCATGATTAGACAGAATCATTATTAGACAAATCTCGACTTTTCTGCTTTTCATCTTTTTCTCTGGCAGTGTTCAAGTCACAGCGGTTGTCCTGCTTTCCTGCTCAAGTTTTTTAATGACCTCTTTTACAATAGCCAAATGGATGTCCTTCCTTGGTAAGCTAATCTTTACTGGTCAGCATGGATTAGCTGTTTATATTTCTTTTCAGTGTGAGTAGTGTTTCTAATGCTATCTGTGTGTGTCATGTATTTAATTACGTGTCACTATTTCTTAATAATTTTGCATGCACACTTTAGCCTTTTATTCGGCTTATTCTTATAGGCTATCATGATCACTCGCTGCTGTAGCTTAGCAGCTATGGTGCTGTACTGCTGAGCATAAGGTTGCAGGTTCAGTGTCACGCCACAACAAGCACATTTTGATAAGTGCAAAATGCGAAAACGCTTGTGTGCACGTTAAAGAATCCCGGCTGGTCAAAATTAACCCAAAGTCTCCAACTACGGCATGCCTCATAATCATAACGTGGTTTTGGCATGTTGAACTGCAGAGCTTAATTTAATTTAAGAAGTCATGACCAGACATAACATAAATTCATGTGGTAATCGTTGCTAGTGATGCTTTGCTTTGCAAGTATACTTTTCTGCTGAGTCAGCTGTCACAGGTATGTGTAGTGATTGGGATCAGAAATGTAGCATCACATTTTCATTAACCATTGTTGCCCTTTCTTTTTTTAAGATATCTCTCTATATGTAAGTTATCATTTTTGTAGCATCTAAGATTGCTTGATTGGAACAACTCTATTGAGGTCCTGTGGGACGTGCTCTAGCTTGCAGCGGGCAGCTTAATCCTGTGAAAAATACATCACTGCAGGACATCTATGCATCTTCTCTAATGGTTATGGGGTGCACATTTATAGTCGCCTATATATTCCTTTACAATGGAGCTGCTGCTGTTAAAGTTGAGCTTATTCCGTAAGCAGCGATGTTCACAGCATAGCCAAGTCGAGAGAGGGGGCAAGTGTATTGCGAGCGGAAAAGCATAGAATAAGCCTGGTATAGCAAGGTTGAGGGAAACGGTGAGTGTTAGGGAGGAGGAAAGGGTGAGAGTTATGGCGAGGGAGAGTGATAAGGTGTTGGTGAGGGAAAGGGTGAGGGTAAATCATACTAAACCAATGGAGTGTAAAGTCAAGGAATGGGTGAGGTGAGGGACATGAGGAACATTGCATAGCTTTGGTCCTGCTTTGCTTAACCATGCTCTTCTTCGCCTAGCCTTGCACAACTTTGCTGAGGCTTCCCCTCAGCTTCGCTGATCACTGGTGCTTGCAATAGCAAAGCCACGTCTAATTTTTTTTATAAACTGTCATTAGATTGTTTGCATCTATTTCACTTGTGTATAGAGCTGGGACCCTCTCTGACAGGTGTTTTGGGTTCTTTTTATCTCTGCACTAGATCTTTTATCTGTTGTCTGATAACTGAAAACTGAAACATCTACCGCAGGTGTTGTCTGCGCCGCCCTTGGGAGTGGTCTAGGCGAGATAACCTTCCTAGCCTACTCTTCTCACTTTGACACGTAAGTTTCCTTTTTTACCAGAACTTCCAATGGGATGACCCAATGTTATCATCACTAGTGCCTAATCTTTAAGTCCGTTGCAGGATAAAAGTAACTCCCACTAGTAACTCCTACTGCTGTAGTTGCATTAGCTGAGCTTAAAGGTGTAGTGGCCACTGCGGTGTGGTTTGCTTCACTGCTACGAAATGGTGCTGTGAGCAAGGGGGAAGGTAGCAGGGTTGTGCGTAGGTCTGGCTGGTTGCTAGCCAGACAACAGCTGCACTCCGTTTTTTCAGGCGATATGTCTACTGTGTCGCCAATAAACATGCCTGGCGTATCAAAGACCGGTGATGAACTGGACTGTCGATGATTAGTATCAATCCAGTTCGCTGCAGCGGTGGCGAGAAATGCGAAAATTAGCCCGAGCGTCAGCTTCTCCACAATGCACGGTTGCTAGCGGCGTTTGGAAAACATACACACAAGTCTGCTACCTAAAGGTGGCATATGCAGCAACTCTAGGGGGCAGCACCTTACGACAAATACTATATATTTCATGGGCAGACATCAATGTAAAGGCTTTTTGTTGTTGCTACGGGGATTGTCACTCACGGGATCATTCAGTCCCCTCAATATGGTGTGAGAAGTGCCTGCCAGTTTTCTAACTTCATCTCTCAGTTGGATGCTTCGTCGTCCTCAGCAGCAGTTTCCTTGGCATTTGTTCTGTTACTCTGACTCTGACACCCCCTGTACTTTCCTTGGCATTATTGTCTGTTAGTTCTCATTAATATTGTGTCTAACAAAGATAAACGAGCCCTTGAAAAATCATCTGACTAACCATGACACATCAGTTTGACTTAATGCATGAGCTGCCCAATTGAACTTCTTCATCTTCGGTTGGTGTTTGATTGTGTGTTTGTTAGTGTTGTCAAGCTCACTAAAGTACAGAAAGAATGGAGCCACATTCTGTGGCTGTATCCAGGTTTAAAAGCCAGAAGAAAGAAAGTGAAATGCTGGAATACAAACCGACCGGGGCACAGACTACTGGCAATTACTTATGGATAGCGAGTTCCACAGGCCACTTATGCTGTTAATTCACAAAGAAAGACTGCACACATTTACTCAGTTGTCACCTGGTGTGTATGCCAAATGAGGTAATCAGAAAAAAAAAAAATTGGCATGGCTTGCACTGGAGGCGCAATGCTAAAGAGACAGCAGAGCTGATGGGCACCTAAGTAGTCCTGGCTGTTGCTGTTTTGCCAAGTTTTGCAAATTTTCTCTTTCTTTTTTCCCCTATGTCTTTCTTTCTCACTCTTCTCTCTGTTCTTTTGTGTGAACGAAGTAAGGGAAATTTGAAGGGCTCGTTTTTCTTTACTAGACGCAACATTAATTAGAACTAACAGACGATGAAAGCCAAGGAAAGTATAGGGGATATTATTTTTGTAGTAACTATGACGTAAATGTGAAGAAAGTAAAGCGGATGAAAATATAACTTGCCGCTGGCAGGGACCGAACCTGCGACCTTCGAATAACGTACGCGTCCGATGCTCTACCAACTGAGCTACAGCGGCGGTCATTATTACAAAATAATATCCCCTATACTTTCCTTGGCTTTCTTGTCTGTTAGTTCTAATTAGTTTTTTTGTGTATGTCTTTTTTGTCTCTGTTAATTTCTACTTCTTTCTTTCTCTTTCTCGGTCTTTCTATATTTCTTTCTCTATATTTCCTTTCTTTCTTTCTATCTCTTTCTCTCCCCTCCTTCTTTCCCTCCCCCTCTCCCCCACTTCCCTTTCCCGCCCCCTTGTTATGCTATACTATACAAGGCCTGCTTTGCTCTGCTCGCGTGCCTGGATAGCCGAGTGGTTAGGACGCTCGGCTTCAGATCGTGAGTACGCAGGTTAGAATCTCACCTCGCAAAGAAATTTTTTTACCCTAGAACTTCTCTATTTTTATTTCTCTTTCTTTCTATCTCTCTTTCTCTCTCTCTGTACTCGTCTTGCCCATCAGAGTTATTCCATTCCGCGTCAGAAAAGCGGCATACGTGTTCTGGGAGCAAAGCAGAACATGAAGAAGAGGACAAAGAGAGCGCGTTCCAGTTCATGATGATAATAGTTATTTGTCCAGATCAGACAGATTACACTGGGCATAAACAGCCTCGCTTTTCAAAGAAGGGGTGTAGCTCACTACATCGAACATTATTGTGAAAGGATCCCAGCAAAGCACCGTATGGGGCATAAGCATCAACAGGCAGCATGTGAACAGCATATAGCAGTATTCAAAACAAGTTGTCAAAACAGAGCGAAAATAAAACAATCTCTAAAAAAAAGGAAGAATGCGAAAGTAAAACAACTAAATGTACAGTCAAGTGCCTTTACATTGAGCACGTCTCTAATGAAGAGGCTTGTATAATGAAGCGATTTCTTACGTCCCACTACGTTATGAGTGCTACAGTGCATGACTATTACAGCAAAATAAACGGGGTCATTTTGTTGTAATAGTCATGTTTGACTGTGTAATATATCATCTGTCTGCATTTGTTGTCCAATTAGTTTTGATACGCAATGCTTCATACGTCTCAGCATTAAGTACAGGTTTCATTTTGCATCCTAATTTTTATGCTCCAATCAGCAAGAACAGAAGCACAGCAGTTTACTCACATACACTCCTCTCTCTTACAGAGACGTGATATCAACGTGGTCATCAGGCACAGGTATGTTACTCCTTTTGATATCGTGTAGAACTATGTTAACTACGTTCTGTTTTTTATTCTTTCCTTTAAACTACTGCTTTCTACACATTGTTGTGCTGCAACCTACCAAACAAATCAAATCGAGTATAGTGTTTATCTGTCACAATGCCTGTGTTTTAGCACTCAGGTAGCATTTTCAGTCTTGGTGAGTGAACAGTAAGGCAAAAAAAACAAAAAAAAAACACCAGGCCTGCGCGGAAAGCGCATCACAGTCACAGCGAAAGCTGGAAGAGCGGTATTTCTAAAGCCGGTTGTAAACTCTCTTGAGGCTACTAATACAAGTGCACTAGCAAGGTACCCGCTACGTTATAAATTATAATTTTTGTGAAGTTGGGAAACACCCACTATTCCATTATTACTCAGAGGAGCGAGGTACCGGCTATACATCTGTAAGGCATTATGTGCACTTTCTTGATACAACGGCTGATGACGGTGAAGAATTATGGCTGAGCCCTTTGTAATGGGTTGGAACCTTAAACTACCTACTAGTTACGTAATTTGCATTGTGTGACACCCGGTCGCTATCTCACTCTCCCACCACGCTATATTACATACGTTAACATGATAAAGAGAGAGAGAGAGAGAGAGGGAAAGAACTTTATTGAGACCCTGTGGAAGTGGATCATAGGGGCCTTATGGACTTCCTTGGCAACCAATACAAGTGCACTTGCGAGGAACCCACTACACTATAAATCATCATAATTTTTGTGAAGTAGGGAAGCAGCCACTATGCCATTTTTTGTCATTCTGCGGAGAAACGTGCTACCCGCTAAACACCTGTAAGGCATTATGTGCACTTTGTTGATGCTGTGCCTGATGACGATGAAGAATTATGGCAGAGTCCTTTGTATGGGTTGGAACCTTTAAACTACCTACTAGTTACGTAATTTGCATTGTGTGACACCCGGTCGCTATCTCAACTCTCCCACCACGCTATATTACATACGTTAACATGATAAAGAGAGAGAGAGGAGAGAGGGGAAAGAACTTTATTGAGACCCTGTGGAAGTGGATCATAGGGGCCTTATGGACTTCCTTGGCAACCAATACAAGTGCACTTCCGAGGAACCCACTACACTATAAATCATCATAATTTTTGTGAAGTAGGGAAGCAGCCACTATGCCATTTTTTGTCATTCTGCTGAGAAACGTGCTACCCGCTAAACACCTGTAAGGCATTATGTGCACTTTGTTGATGCTGTGCCTGATGACGATGAAGAATTATGGCTGAGCCCTTTGTAATGGGTTGGAACCTTTAAACTACCTACTAGTTACGTAATTTGCATTGTGTGACACCCGGTCGCTATCTCACTCTCCCACCACGCTATATTACATACGTTAACATGATAAAGAGAGAGAGAGAGAGGGAGGGAAAGAACTTTATTGAGACCCTGTGGAAGTGGATCATAGGGGCCTTATGGACTTCCTTGGCAACCAATACAAGTGCACTTGCGAGGAACCCACTACACTATAAATCATCATAATTTTTGTGAAGTAGGGAAGCAGCCACTATGCCATTTTTTGTCATTCTGCGGAGAAACGTGCTACCCGCTAAACACCTGTAAGGCATTATGTGCACTTTGTTGATGCTGTGCCTGATGACGATGAAGAATTATGGCAGAGTCCTTTGTAATGGGTTGGAATCATTCAACAACCCACTCGCGCAATTCGCATTGTGTGACGCCTGTCCGCAGAATTCGCGTCGTGTGACGTCTGTTTGTTATTTTACCGTTCTGCCATGCTGTATTACCACGCTATATTATTGGTCATCTCGGGTTCATCAGAACTTTGCACCGGATTCAGGAGCGCTTTTACTGGCCCAGAATGAAAGACACAGTCAAGCACTATGTCGCAAGTTTCAAACAATGTCAGCGTTACGAGTGCCCTTCGACTTCTCCGCCGGGTCTTCTCCAACCACTGACACCGCCTCGTCTCCCATTTGAACAAGTGGAAATCGATCTTTTGGGCCCATTTCCACGATCATCTAACGACAATCGATGGGTGATAGTATGTGTTGACCACCTGACCTCCTACGCCGAAACGGCGGCCACACCATCTTCAACAGCTGCGTGCGTTGCAATGTTTTTGCTTCAATTTATTATTCTTCGGCATGGTCCTCCCCGTGTCATCATTAGTGACCGTGGTCATCAGTTCATTGCAGACGCTGCAGAAGAACTCTCTCGTCTAGGCAATTCGCAGTTCTGCCATGGACTTGTAGAGCATACGAACAGAACACTAACATGCTGGCCATGGATGTATTGTCCGACCTCAAAGACTGGGATGACGTTCTCCTCTTCATCACTTATGCGTAAAATACTGCAAAGCATGAGATGACTGATTGCAGTCCTTTTTATCTCCTTTACGCACGTCCACCACTAAGCACGTCCACCACTAAGCTGCATCGACACGATACTACTGTTTGACTTTCATAGCGAGTACTCTGTCGCCAAGGCGCTGTGTCTTGCTGAAGAAGCCCAGCGTATTGTTCATCTTCGTACTGTGGCATCGCAGCACCGATGAAAAGAATGCTATGACAGCTGACATCAGTCTGTTTCGTACAGCAAAGGAGACTTTGTGTGGCTGTGGACCCCACAATGTAAGCGTGGCTTATGTGAAAAGTTATTACCCCAGTACACGGACCCATTCGTCATCGTTGATTGCTTGAGCGATTTGACCAGCGCCTCCTCTATTTTTCTGTGCCTGGGCGAAGGAGCGGAGCGCAATGGGAGCTGGCCATCGGCGTTAGTGCTGCTTTTAGCTGCTAGGCGCCACCACTGTAGTAGACTCGCCGTCGCATCGTCGCTCACGGAAACAAATGCCGTGGCTGCATTTGAAGCTGCTATATGGTTCAGGTTTCGGCTACAGTCGCGCTGTTTAAAGTATAATGAAAACTAGTAAACGGGAATCATGAAGTGCTTGTCGTTCTGGGTGCCCAGCCCATTTCAAAGGCATGTGTCATTCGTGGCTATTTGATCGAGATGCTAGCGCGTCGTCTGCTAGGCGTATACCAGAGAGTGCATGCCAGTAATGCGCAGTGTCACCAGTTACGTTCGCTTGAGTGATAGTCAGTTTTTGACTGTCTGAAAGCAGATTTTTGAAAGCAGCATTTGCCAGGAGCTAATACTGAAAGCTAGGATGCTTAAAGTTCCCCGATGCGTCTACCGCCTGCTGGTGTAGCACACTATACGCAAGCCTGGAGTTCATGTGCTAAATAGCACGAAATGTCACTAGACTGCTTCCAGGGATATACGTGATCACCCGTTCTCTTCCTAAAGCTTTTTAAAATTACATTTGTTGCCACCGAGAGCAAGTAACAGTTGGTGCCAGAAAATGAAGAACTATGCCAAGTGATTACATCATTTCAGAGCTTAAACCAGTTAAATTGTGGTGGTACAAAAAACAAACAAAATTCAGCTGCGTATGCCGCGCGCTTCCTGCAACGCTGGCCGATGTGTGTGAACAGACGCTGTTGTTCAAGTGTAAAGTTGTAGTGCCGACTCTCAACTTGAGCCAATGTGATAGGTGTGAAAAATGCGGCCTCTTGTCAGTTGCTTGAGTTCGTTTTTGTCGACGGATTGTTGTAGCCTCAGTATCTGGCTCCTCAGCTCTATTTCTTTTCTCTTCCATTTGGCGTTTTCGGTAGTGAGCAATGTAGAGGCTGAATGGCTGTCGACCCTGGCGCTTTTGTCGCATGGGGCAACCTGCCCAGCCTTGTGAACGCACTCATTGTGACACTGTACATGATGACTGTCGGTTGTTTCCCCGGTAGCGCGTGTAGTGTCCATGGGCTCCGATTCTTCAGCTTCGGGACCTAATGTCAGCGTTGCACATGGCGGCGATCGCAAGGCAGCATTGCTACTGGTACATGCATTCGTTGACTGTTCGGACGCAGCACGGTCACGTTTAGTGATACTTGCCATGCTTGGTTCAGTTGTTTACCTTGAGCTGCAAACGTGAAGGGTAGTCTGCAAAGACTGACACTACGGCATCCTTCTTAAGCCGCCGCTTCTTATATTCTGTGAAAGCTTCGGGTCGTAAATGACGGCTACATATTCTAGTGTAGTTTGAATATGTATTAGGAGACCAATTATCCCGCCTAATTACTGCAAGCAACCTCTCCTGAACACCAGCAGCAGTTGGAATTTTATGGAGGGACAGCCGAACAGTGTATTTAGGCGAAAGCCTTAAACTGCCTCATAAAACGCGAAAATTGACCGTCGGCGGTGTCAACACGAGTGATGCAAGAAATCATCCCGTGATGATGTCACAGATAATAAAACTTTGTGACATCATCGTGGCATTACATCACGTGACGTCGTCATATTACATCTTCGCTTGGTTAAAGTGGGCCGATCACAGAGGCAGTGCATAGCCATCTGAGGTGCAGAAAGCTTGCAGTACATGTGCCTCCGATCCTGGAGGCTGTAAGAAAATCACGTCAGGTGCAGAAAAATCTCGGAGGGAAGCAGGGGATGTTCAATACATTGACTGAGAAGAAAGAAAAAGCAGATGGATTCGCATTTCAGTCGTCTTAGGTGAATGCATAAGGGACCCTGTGAGTTTTTTCTTTCCTTTATCAATAAAGGGAAATAAAAGAGACAATCGTGATTTCTTTCCGTTCCATTTGCAGAGTGGAACAGAACAGTAACGACATACTAAGGCATGCAATGGACGTGGCTGCAATAGCCCGAAATAAAACGCGAATTAAGTGTTCAGTGTTAAACGCGTATAAAATGCCAATTAAGAGTTGTGATTTCTTTGTTATTCACTTGACGTACTTTTTGGCCTTTGTTATTGTAACCGAAATTCGTTAAAAGTGTCATTGTGATATTTGTATTTCTGTTTTGTATCTATAACCAAGTAGTTATGTGTTAACTTTGCCCCTCCCCTCTTCAATGTACGTTTATACCCTGAGGGTATTTGAAATATTAATAAAATAAATAAATGCTGTCAAACTCGAATGCAAGCCTCGAACCGGCAGCACGGCCTGACAGACTGCCTGTGGGATACGTACAGCGGGGATGGAAAGAAACTCAAACATGCGGCACCTATATTCCTTGCTGCTTCACATTTATTTTCAAGTGGTTGTTGCCTGGATGATTGATGAAAAGACTGAGTCCTACATTATACAATCAAAGACTATCTAGTGTCTTTTTATTGCCACCATGGTCAGAGCGTGATGAAAACAGCACGTCGCTATGTTCACGTTTCTTTCCGTCCCCCTGTACATGTTAAAGCCTGCGAGAAGCTTGAACGCAAATAAACTCTGATGCAAACACGAATTCGTGAACTTCGTAATACGCACGGCCGCTCAGCGCCTGCTTCCCATGGATGGATGGATGGATGCTATGAGCGTCCCCTTTATAACGGGGCGGTGACATGTCTGCCACCATGCTCGAAGAAAAAAGAAAAACTTCCTTGTTTCATGCTGGCCTAATACCTTGTCTACATTGATTAATCTATCTTATTATACCAAAATATTTATAAATTCACGGTCTATCTCTCTGCCTCTTAAGGCAGAATGACCTTTTTCCCCCCCCCCCCCCCCCATTATTTATTTTTGTACTTTATCTCTACTCTTCTGCCACCAATACTCTAACCGTCTCTTACTTATTTCTATTGCGGACGTGTTCAGCTTTCCATTGTTGTCCCTAAAACCCAAGGCTTCCTGTAGACTCGTGCCCACAAGTATACCTGGGTGAATATCGCCACATTCAATCAGTACATGTTCCATCGTTTCCTTAGTTCCCCCGCAGCATGTACAGTGTTCGTCTTCGTTACTGAATCTCGCTTTATAACTTCGCGTTCTAAGGCAGCCCGACCTTGCTTCAAACAGTAAAGCGCTTCCCTTGAATTATCATAAAACCTTTCCCTCCTTATTTCGTTTTTCCCTTTCGGTAGTTACTCAAGCCGGCTTCTTTTCCATCGCTGTCATCCAATAAGTCCTCTCCGCCTCCCTGACCTTCCGCTTAATGCTCCCTGTTGCCATATCGCCCGCACTGCTAGCCGTATATTTACTGGTGAGCCTCCTAGTTCTTTTCTCCACTGCGTGTCAACGCTTTTCTATACAAATACCTGAAAACCTTCTCTGCCCATCTACTCTTCTTCATTTTCCTCAGCCTCTCTTCGAATCTCATTTTGCTCTGAGCTTCCCTCACTTCAAAGCCTGTCCATCCCATATCTCCTTTTAACAGCCTCAATTGTCGTCTTCCCGTGAGCGCCCAACGCGAGGCGGCCCACCGTCCTTTGATTTACATCCAATCCTGATTGTACCTCTGACGTCATGCAACCACTGAGCTCCCAAATGGAAGCCCCGGGACCATCACACCCTTCCACAGCCCTCGAAGCACCTCGTACCTATTGTATCCCCATAAGCTCTGTGCTTCATAATTGCAGCATTCCTCTTCCCTTTGCTACCGATGCTTTCTCTTGTACCTCCATATATCTATCCCCCTCATTTACCCATACTCCGAGGTACTTGTACTCGCTTACCCTCGGTATTTTTTGGCCCTGTATGAAGACCGCATGGTCTTCGTGATCATTGAATACCATCAAGCCACATTTTGTTGCACTAAATCCTAGTCCTAGAGCCTCACATTCCCTTCCGCATATATCTGCCAGTCGCTGTATATCATCTTGACTGTCCGCAAATAAGACAATATCATCAGCATAAAATAGACCTGGAAGCTTCTGCTCAACCATCGTGCCGACCTGTTTGTGTGACAAATTAAATCCAATGTTGCTACCTTCTAGAGCTTTTTCCATCCTCACCATGTACAGCATGAATAACAGCGGGGACAAAGGACATCCCTGTCTCAGCCCCTTGCTAATTTCAACGCTGTCCTTAGCTACTTATTCCTTCCCATTCTATACAAACTGTATTTTCTCGGTACATTTCCCTCAAAAGCTGTATACAGTCGTCCCCTATGCCCACTTCTTTCAATATATCCCACAAAATTTCCTGCTTAACGTTGTCATACGCTCCGGTGATATCTAGATAAGCTATGTATAAGGGCCTGTTTTCTATTTTCGATATTTCTATACACTGGGTAAGAACAAACAGATTATCGTCTAACCGCCTGTCGATTCGAAATCCATTCTGAAGTTCTCCCAAAATATCATTTTGTTCTACCCACGCTTCTATTTTTAATTTTACTGCCTGCATCGCCAACCTGTATAGCACCGATGTAATGGTTAGCGGTCTATACGAGCGAATGTTATCCTTTTCTCCCCTGCCTTTATAGATTAAGTTCATTCTACTTTTTCGCCAACTGTCTGGTATTCCCGCTCCTGTAAGCACTTTTCTACGGCTTTCAGCAGTGCTTCTTTAGTGTTATGTCCGAGTTCGTTAATGAGGCTGACGGGAACCCCATCTAAGCCCGGAGTAGTGCGCTTAGGAATTTTTCCTTCGGCCTTCTTCCAATTGAAATTCTCTAGTACTACATCTTCGTCAGTTGCACTCCTTTGCGTACTATTACCTACCGGGGGAATCCCTGGGTGACCTTTTTTAAAAGAATCGGCTGTTATCTTTCGGATGTAACCTAGCGCTTCATGCCCTTCCAATTGATTTCCTCCTTCATATACCAAACGTTGTTGCATTGTGACAGACTTCCTACCTAGCGCTTTTAGGTGGCTCCAAAATATCTAGGCGCGGCCTTCTTCTTTTCGCGAATCTCTGTCATCCAGCGTTCACTTTCACCTTAATTTTTGCCTCGACTAATTTCTGCACGATGGATTTTTGCTCTAAATATATTTCCCATATTTGGTTGACTTCGTCCTGTGGCCGCTTCTCTTTTTTTGCCTGTCTGTGCTCCCGTGATGCCTCACGTCCGCTTCTCGATCGCCTCCCGGATTTCTTTGTTCCACCAACTTTTTGGCTTTCTCTTTCCTTTCCAACAAATAGTTTTCTTCTCTTTTTCCATTTCTTTGTGATTATATGTAGCAGCTCACTATACTTCCAGTCTTTGCCTGGCAGTTCGTCTACTTTTTCTTCGACTCTTGCGGCTACATTCGTTATTTGTTTGTCATTTAGATACAAGCTGCCAAATTTTGATTCTATGTTCTTATTTTCAGTTTTATATCCATTTGTAATTATTATGCGTTTATGATCACTACCCAAGCTGTTAATGCCTTCCTCGTCTATTCTCATCTCTCTAAGTTTGTCATATATTCCTTCTGTCATGAGACAATAATCAATGCTCGATTGCCTGTTTTCCGACTTCCCACGTGATCTGCCCCTCACACTTCGGCCCCACGTTAACTATCTCAAGACTATGTTGCTCGCAGAGATCTACCAATAACTTGCCATTGGTGTCTGAATACCGTCAAGGTCACGAATGTGAGCGTTCATGTCCCCTAGAAGGATTATTTCGGCATCATGACCAAATTCTTTAATATCGGTGCTTATGCATTTCACTATCTCCAGATTCTTTTCTCTGCAGTTATTCCCTGTCCACAAGTATGCTACACCTAGCCACGTTTTCTTTCCACCTACTGTGCCCGAAACCCAAAGGTGCTCTGAACACGTCTGCTTCACTCTATCCCATTTTGTTCTGCTATGAATTAGCATTCCAACACCCCCACCTCTCCTTTCTGATGTGATCCTGTTACATCCTTCCCAAATATAATTGTCAATATGTGGTGGCTCTTCCAAGTCTCTAAGGTGTGTTTCTGTAACCGCATAAAACACACATAGTCTACTTGCACAGCGCCACCACGCGGCAGCGGCGAGCGGAGGGGGAGCGCGCGCTCGACAACCAGAGGAGAGTGTTCGCCCAGGCACTGAAAAAGTAGGGGAGGCGCTGGATTTGACGCATGTGGTGGCATGTCTGACATCAGCTGGACGTCGGTCAAGCCAGACTGAGCTGGTACACATTGCCCGTCTCAAGCGGTTTCACCCAACACATTCCCAGTGATTCTGACCTGCCCACTGGGTTTCATCTGGGAACCGGGGAATGCAGCAGGTATGAGCCGAGCAAGGAGAAGAGGAAGAAGACGTGAGCTGGGGCAGTCTACTGATGCCATCATTGCCCGACCATCAACCTTGCCCTGTAAATAAACATACTTAAACCTTAACCGTAACAATATGTTAATGTGGTTCCTTTTACGACATGAGGCCTGTATAGGGTCTTTTTTCAAAGGAGTTTGAAGCACTGGCATGGCGCTGTGGTAGAATACTGGGCTCCCACGCAGGGGGTTCAGGTACAAACCACGTTCCATCCTGGAAATTTTTTCTTATTTAGCTTTTTTCCGCACAATAGCGGTTACGCGCGGCGGGCAACTACAGCACCAAAAACGGCCGTTGTTGTGATCTCATAACAGCTTTCGCTGTAAAAATTCACATCTTCAAGTTTGGATTGTGCAAAGTGAGGTTGTAACCTGGGCTCTTGTGGAACGGAAAGGCATTTCCCTTCTTTATTAAGTTGAGAAAGCCTATTCGAACAAATTTTTTCAACATGCACCTAAATCTAAGCACACGGGCCTCTGCCATTTTGCTTGCATCGTTAGTGACAGCAAGACAGCTATCCGCAACTTCACCAAGGGCCTCATCCCACCACAAGCGAACTGCATGCTCACAAGCACATCCCCGTCTCGTTGCCGTCAAGTTCTTTTAATCTGGGCTCCGGGCCATTCGGGCCTTGCTGGGAACGAAGCTGCTCACGACACTGCCCAAGAAGTCGTCCACCAGGTGCGTCACCTGTCATCAGAGCAGCTACCCTCCCAACGAGCCCAGCAGGCTGAGAACGAGGAAGTAGAGTCCTGGTGTGGCCACGTGATAGAAAAAATGGTCACGTATGGTGAAATTCGTATGCATTACCGTAGGGCAAGATTGAAGTACCCACCCCCCTGGCAAGTCACTAAATAAGCACCAGTCAACAACATGGCGATCATTACAGACACGAACATTCCCCACACCCACGCTGTATAGTCGCATATACTCGGATGTTTGTTTGTACACCACAATGCAAAGCTTGCGGGGCTGCTCCCCCCAAGCTCGACCACATTATCTGCGCATGTCCCGCAGCGACACACACAACATCAAACACAGCAAGAACCCTAAATTTAAGATAACCACGCCCAAGCAGTGGGTGGCTATGCTGCTCAGTGCGTGCCCGGATGACCAACTCTGGGCAGTCCGGCTGGCCGAAGACGCCGCCAAGACCCAAGGTCTGGCCGCTGCCTGAGGAAGCGGGACTCCTGTAGGGCTAGTCTCCCAGCCTCCACCTCCCTTGACCCCAGCAAGGACAAAAATGAAGTTATGTCTCTCTCTCTCTCCATCGAAATGTGGCCGCCGCAGCCGGAATTGGATCCCGTGACCTGCGGGTCAGCAGTCAAGCACCATAACCACTAGATCACCGCAGCGGGTAGCCATGTGACTTGAACACAGAGTTTGAATGAGAAGACTGAAACGGGCCGTTTTTCTCTATTCATTGGCAGTGTTCTGGAATAATTTGTGAATGAGTAGGGTACCGTAGGTTTACTCACCAAGCTACATATGGTTGTGCCCTACAAGTAATCCCATTTTAACATGCTGCTGTCATGCGCGTTAGGTGGTGCAGGTGTACTTGGTGCTTTTTCGTACGCGGCCATGGCGTCGGTCCTTACGCCCGAGACAACCCTCCTTGTTATGCTGTGCGTGCCAGTGCTGCTTGCAATCAGGCAAGTGCAACAAAAAATTACGGTGTGTATCCACTGCCCACAACAAAAATGCCAAGAATTTTCAATTGTCTAGCAGGACAGAGGTTCAATGCTTGTGGAATTTTGAATGCTTATTATTCACGCAACTTCCCCTATTTCATTGCATTTGGTCATAGTCATACTGGTATTTTGACAGTGGAAATTCATTTCAGATGTTGTGCTTCACTATAATCAGATAAGGAGTCCGGAGAGGCCCCACCCAGACGACCGGAGCACGGCAGTCAAACATCTCCGTTACTAAAGAAATAGTCCCGCTCATGCACTCTGCAATCTTCTCCGGAGGCATGGTTACCGGTCGTCCGGCTCATGACGTCAGTCTGAAGTGCGCACTCACTGGTGCAGGCTTGTGTGCATCCGCCTTTGAAGAGGAAATCCCGCGGACTTGTAAAGTTGTATCTGACTATATTTGTAATGTGCAAATCATTCCTGTACAGTAATTCCTCGTTATAACAAAATCGCTTTGCTTGAAATTTCTTCCGGTCCCAACCCAAACGTATGCATATTAAGCCGCATGCCCCAAAGCACGCGAAGAGCTTGACCCGCTTAGAACAATGTGGTGAACAGAGGCATCGCCAAGCAGCGGTGACCCTCTTGTGCATGCTGTGTCAAATTAATGCCGCCGATGAATTAGTCTCATGCAGGCACAGAACAGGTCACAAAAGTACAAAACCCACAACCGATGACTGCCTAGTAATGGGTACCAAGCGAGTGCCCAGTGCTCCCAGCTGTTTACTGCGGAGCAAACAGGAGTCGGGAGCTGTCGAATTCCATGGTACAGCGCGCCCGAACCGTTAATCTCAGTTGTAATCGTATCGCTGGTGTCCCCCGTGATGGAATCCACACAAAAATAAAGTTTTCCTTGCACTTTGTGACGCCAGAAAACCGCAGTCTTTTGGATGCTGAAAAAGGGCCAAAAGACTGCAGGCTAACTTGTGCTGTAGCATTCCATGGGGTGCGCTCGAGCAAAGTTTTAGCACTCGAAAGAGCACTTACTGTAGCACTAAGGGGATTCTTTAAACATTCTGGTTTCTTTCTTTTTTTTCTTCTTCTCATTCCTTCTGTCAATGAATGTCAAGCTGTCCCACTGAGTAGCACACAACCATCATGGCGCTCATTGGCAGTACACAGCATTTTGCATGCAAGACCATTGACACATGGCGACAGGTCAGTGATCTTGATTCCTGTTGCGCAGCTTCTGGGGAATCCTGGTACGCCCCAGGACGGATTCACGGCGGCCCGTTGCCGTGGCTGTGCCCGACGAAGAGCCTCTCCTTCTGAGCTGTAGCGGTTGCTCTGAAGATGAGAACAACACACTCACCTTTGTGCAAAAGCTCAAGCTCATGAAGGTCAGTCAGAGATTCAGTTGGGGACAAGAGTGGTGGCAGATTTCTCACGAAGGATGCGTTTGACCATTCAACTTTTTTTTTTTTTTGTGTTCACCTTAATTTGTTCAGACAGTGCCACCAACATTAATTCCTTACTTAGAATGAACCCTTACACCAGTGATCATTTTCTGATCCACCTCAAACATACAAAACAGTGTGATCTGGAAACAGGGCTAAGATCTGTTGTGTATGGTGAATTACCATTTTGTAGTGCTAACAAGTTTTCCTTGTAAGCTGCTTCAAAAGATGACAAATTGCTCGTTACTATACTTCCTTCAATCAAGCAAACTACCTGACCAATATGAATGAAGATTTCAAGGACGTCAATCCATAACAGTCAAACTTGTACAGATTGATGTGAGAATGAGCAACTGGATGTGTCAGTATTGCATGATTCGAAATAGTAGGCGCAAAGACGACAACGGACGAAAAGGGAGACATACACACAGGGCACCACTGCCAACAATGTTTATTCCAAGAAAAAACCGGTGCTATTTATGCAGACAGTGTTGTCATGTTTTATTGCTGCGCAGTCGCATTCAGATATCGCAACTCTTTCTGAGATAAAGATACGGAAGCCACACTCATGCAACCGGCTTCAATAATCTTTTTAACGCGACAGCGTTAAAGAGCTCGTATCGCAGAAATTCCGCCGTCGGCGTCGGCACCGTTGGTTGTGAACGAAAAATCATCATCTTGTCCGTGACCGAAAAATCGAAAAAGCTGCAAATAAAATTAATAATAAAAATGTTGGGTCCGAGTGAGAATCGAACCCAGGCCATCTGCGTGGCAAGCAGGTGTTCTACCACACAGCCACGCCTCTGCTTGGGGCTGCACATAAAGTAACTTTCATGCTTCCCAAAAATACGCGTCCTGTATACGGGTGTCGCAGTACGACATGTAATATCGCAGTAATATTGCGTGGTACAAGCGTACATTGCCATCGGGCGTCACTCCATGTCAATATCATAACGACTTGGTGTTTTAAAGACAGCCACCCATTACAAAAGGCACACACATTACTGCGCATATTCCCTTAAGACCACGTAGTGGGTGCAGCGCAACTTCGAAAAAGTTTTTCGCACATAATTGCTCCTGGCTTACAGCATGTTACCCATTACATAAGGCACACACCTTAGTGCGCATATTCTGTTAAACACTCGTAGTGTTCGAAGTGCGCACTAGGGGCAGGATATTGCTATCGCGTTCAACTCTTAAAGGCGAAGCTTAAGCGTCCCCCAATTTTTTTGCCTCAATTATTAATCTATTCCACTTGTCTGGACTTTTGGCAATCACGGAGCATGCGCGAAAATCCGGTACACACTTGCAATCTCTGCAATGTATTGCCAGGTGACCCTCTCTGCCATTCCTAACATTGTTGCAATGCTGTCTAAGCCTGTCATTTAAGCACTGCTCAGTTTGGCCTCCTCCGTACTTCTTGCCACAAGACAGGGGAATATCGTAGACCACGCCAACCTGGCGTTCGACAAATTTACTTTCGTGGTTTATGGTACAGGCTGGTGCTTTTCGGAGGCAAGGGTTCATCATTTTGCAAAGCTTAGACATTTTCAAAGGCGCAGAGAAGATTACCTTTACACCTGCTCGCTTAGCAATCTTCTTCAAGTTGTGGGACACACGATGAAGATACGATATCACAGCCACCTTTTCTTTTACACGAGGTGGCTCTTGGTCCACTTGGCTGGTTTGCGATTTTTTCAAGACGTCTGCATAAATAGCACCCGTTTTTTCTTGGAATAAACATTGTTGGCAGTGGTGCCCTGTGTGTATGTCTCCCTTTTCGTCCATCGTCTTTTTTGCGCCTGCTATTTCGAATCATTGTACAGATTGAGGCATACATTCACTATGCTTTCTTTCTCAAACAGTTCTTTCTATCTATCTTCTTGAACATATCGGTAAAGGCATATAATACAATCTAGTGGCATGGAACCTTGCTAAAGAGCTCTTTAAAACAGGTGTAGGTGCTTTATAAGTGTAACTAAAAATTAGTCTTCAAAGTGCACATTCCGTGTTAGTGTTTGTAATACTCTGTCCAGGCCATTTACGCATGCAACTGGCAATTTTGTCATATACAACGTGAAGTATGTCTGATTAACCTGTACAAATACCTCATATGTACACATACAGATTACACTGCCACATGTCATTCTGCTATACCCAAAATGCACTAAAGGTGGCCAGTTGGGCCAAGAGCCAGAGCATTCAATTCTCACAACATGAGCCATGCTACATGCGCCGTGCGATGAGGCTGATGATGATAGCAGTGATAAAGATTTGCAATACGTGCATTAGATACAGTGTTACATAGTGAAACTCATAACATTGCACTGCTGTGATTCCAGCCACTGCTCAGATTCATGATTCCCCTTGGGTTTGTGTACTTCGCTGAATACTTCATAAACCAGGGGCTGGTACGTGTGCACTCGTATTTCTTTGAGCCCTTTAAATGCGCTAGATACAAGTGTAGTGTGTTCATGCTATCGTTTTGCGGTTACAGCTGGAGCTAATCGTGTTTAGGAATATAACGCTTACGCACAAGGAGCAATACAGATGGTGAGTACCCAACTGCATTTACATTTCACAGAATTCAATAGTTCGTTGTCATGCATTCGACATTGCTTCCACTTGGTGCTTGTTTCAGGCTCCAAGTTATGTACCAAGTTGGTGTGCTCATTTCTCGGTCTTCCGTTAATGTCGTACAAATACGAAAGCTGTGGCTGCTTCCAATACTGCAGGTTAGTACTTAAATGGCATTGCAATAGTACTAGTAACTAGCATCGGTGATTTAATGCCCGTGCACATCTTTTCTCGTGACCACGACTGGAAAGTTGTTGAAGCCCACTGCAATGCTAATGTTTGTTTCTTTTTAAGCCTCCTTCCTGCTGATAATTATCCATGTAGTCTTTGCAAACAAAGCTTCTAGCAGTAGTCCTATCCATGCGATTAACATGGTATATTTTGGTTAGTAGCGCATATTCACAACACACGTGCTAACGAGAATTAACGCAATGCGTATGGTCTCTCATTAATTACATAGTTCGCCAATGTGGCCTTCATCTTTTCGGAGGCCTACTTCCTCTTCCTGCCAAGCTTCTGGATTGTAGTTGTCATTGTCCTGTACGAAGGTCTCCTCGGTGGCGCTGCGTACGTCAACACTTTCTACCGCATTTCAAAGGACGTGAGTTCATTCACCTTTGCTCAGCAAAGGCTCTACACTCTTTCTATAGCATAGCTCCCCGAGTGTCTGCATGCCACAGAAAAGTGTCTGAATACGTACTAGTTGTTGCTATACAAACTGTTGCCTTGTGCATTCTACACAAAGAGCACGTACAAACAGATTGAAAAAGGCCTCTATGGCCTATGAAATGGAGAATGATAGGGCTTTAATGCAAGATCATAACATGGCAGAACGATGAAAGAGAGAGATATGTTTATTATGATGCGAAAGCCAGAACTCGGTTAGCCGATGCTTTAATTGGGATTAAGGAGTAGGAGCAGAGTTCGCAAGTTGTGTAAAACAGATACTAACTAGTGGTTTGTTAAGAGTAACACAGTGGGTGCCAAGGGAATGAGAACGAAGTTGAGTGTGATGGATCGTAGAATAACAAAGATAGCAGGAATAAGCAGGATATTAGCAATACTGGACAGGGATTAGCGAGAAGGGTGACCTTCTTTATAGGGTTCCTTATGCAGCTTCATAGTCCACATGAGAGCAAGTTTCAGCTCTGGGAACTGAGATTTCCCTCTTCAAGTATGTAATAAATGCGGGAATGTTCATTTGGTGACTGCCACACTGACTGGCATGAAATTATTTTGCGTCCACAATGACGAAATAGTTACACAGATTGTTGAAAGGAGAAAATATAGAATAAAAGATGTGACTCTATCAGAGTAATTAGTGCAGTATGCATACCTCAAAATACTTGGTGCGGTATGCATACCTGCCAGCTGTCCCGATTTGCCCGGGAGACTTCCGATTTCTGACCAGTCCTCCCGATTTTGTGGGTGCATCCATAAATCTCCCAATAAATAACTCTAACCCCACCCAAAATGAAAATAAGAAAGGACGGCAGTTCTGAATGTTTTCTGGGAGGCCCAGCAGCTTACCGTGGGGCCCTTCCCCCTAACCACTGAAGTAAAGGGAGGGGAGTCCACTGGGTATGTGTGTGGCCTTGGTTATTTATGGTTCAGCATGTTATCATTACTCGATGATACTGGCATAGCCAGGGGGGAGGGTTAGGTGCAGAGTTAGGTATGCCATCAGACTCCCCAGTGCTCTCTTTCTCTATCTGGTACCGTTCCGTGGGGTATCATCTAATTACCCAGAATTCATCTCTCCCCGTTTCTAGGTGGCGCCTCAGCATCGCGAATTTTCTCTGCGCATTGCGTCACTGGCAGACAGCACAGGCATCGCCGTGGCAGGTGCGGTTGCGCTGCCCGTTCACGACGCAATGTGCCTCTTGAAATACTGACCCAAGGATGAGCGGCAACGCTGTTACCTTTGTCGTGCTAATAAGTAAGGACATGTTAACGGCCAAAAGATGGAACGGCAATATCCCTGATAGATGGGCGACCTTAACTGCATTTGAGACCACAATTATCACTAAACACCGTTGACCCGGTTACACAACAGACTGAACACTAACCACGGTTGACCTCCTACTGAGCTTGGCAACATCAATTAAAAGTCACAGATGTTTTGCAAACAAGTGAAATAGCAGACACTGCATCGCCTGAATGCAGCTTGGGCTCTTTGAGATCTTAATTGTTGCGATATTATTACTCAAAAATACAAGTTTTTTATAACATAACAAAATTTTTTAGAAAAAGATTCAGTGCGAGTATAGGTATAGCTTACAGCTATAGTTTACGTTTATGTGTTTAGCCATTTTCGGTGCACAGCAGTGAAGTTGTGAGTATACTGCATGAATTAATTATTTTGATAGTACGTGAGCAATTGTGTGGGACATAATTATATCCTTAACTGTGAGCTGGATAGATTGCAACTCTCTTGGATTATGGTTGGCATTAACCACGGTTGAGAGCAGTAAGCTCCTTTTCAGCTTCACCGCAGTTGAGATGCCCGTTTAACTAGAGTATACTCAAGTTGTAAAATGACAGTGAAGATTAGTTGTTTGTGTCATTCATGTTTCTATGTCTTCATGCTCATCATTTTGGCTGTAAACATGTCCTTTAACATATGCAAACTAGGACAAAATATGTTTTTCGGATAACGGTAGTGAAACTTCATCAGCAGTGGTGGAGTTATAGAAATGGACAGTCTGTATTGTGTTTGTGTCTTTGTTTCACTGTGCGGTTAAACACGCAGAAGACAGAACTTGACAGGCCGGAACAATGAGAACTATTGTTTAGTCACACGTAAACACGTTTTAATCCCCCCATTCAAGATGCACCGTTTGGTAATTTGTGCGTTACTTACCTGTCATCTTGCGTATGTAACTGCATAATGCAACAATGACAGTCATGTCCACCCCCAAAAAAGAAAAAGATATATAGCAAGAAACAGTTTGGGAAATGCTTCCAGGATCCCGGATGATAGTTTTAAATTACATTGTGCATATTGGGTAGTTTCACTACTGTCCTCTGTATTAAGAGATTTTATGCAACATACGGCAGTTAAGAAGGTTCCGCTGTGCTGCGTAGGGTTGTTTGACCACATGGGGTGATGCTTCTATGTTGAGCGTAGGAACGAAATACTCGCCAAGTGGCTCTTGAGTGGGAATGATGTAATGTGGTCGCCCACCGTACAGTACAGCAGTCAAAGTGAGATTGATTGGGCAACTGTTCGACTTGGCTGACACACCGTCTTTCACAGATAATCGAAACTGGCTGCAGTTAAAATGTGACGTGTGCTAGCCAAGTACGCACAGTTGCTTTAGCCCGAGTGATTATGCCTTATTGCATTGATTGAATGTATTTACTACTTGATGCAGAGATTGTATTTTATTTAGCTTCTTTCTATACTTGCAAGCCCAATAATGTGAGTGCTATTGAGATGGCACTTATCTTCCAGATAGTATTTTAAAAATATCTGTGGTTTTTACAGCTGTGTGCTATTTATACACAGTCTATTTTATTTTTCAGTGATTGTTTTATGCATATATATATATACATTGCCAATGAACTTTTAGCACTGTATTGTCACTTCCTTGCAGTGTAACAAGAGCAGTTGTGTTGGACAATTTTTTTCTGCACTGTACAGGCCAGTTAAAATGTGTGCTCAGTAATGCATCTCATGTGTTGTCCCAACTACAGTTAGCAGTAGTTCCAAATCTTGATCAATCCAGTGAATGCCTTTTGTATGTAGGTTCCAAGGAAGAAAAGACTGGATTACAGCACAGTTTTAGTTTGCAGCCACTCAAATGGTACAACACTGTGTTTGTTGTGTATACATTATAACAGGTATCAAATCTTAATTCTTAGTCATGTGCTCAGGCCCAAGAAATGTAGTTTTCTTTTTTTTCTACACTTTTTATACCAACTTTACATCCACCTCAAAATGTTGTGCTGTACTTGTTATTTTGCGCACCAGGAGTAGATTATCTTGGTTCACTTTTTACGGCTGCTGCTGTTTGTATTTACAGCATCTCCATTGCATGACTATGGTGTTGTAGGACAACAGCCATATTTTGACAGTTACATGCCATACTTTAAAAAATTTTACTGACTAAGTGTTTGTGCATGTGATGGCATGGCTTTTACATGGACGCGTTTTCTTGCATACAGCACACTACATTCTTAAAGGGAACACCAAATTGCTATTTTAGTAATGATCACTGCTCAGTTCCGACACAAATACCCTGGCAATAATATTTTACCACTATATTTGAATAGGTCTTAAACACCTTTTTTCGGTAATGCTGATGATGTATTTGAAGTAATGTCGGCTCGAATTGTGTGTTCTCTTTAAGAACGGACTATGTTGTATGTGATTAATTTGTCTTTTGTTTTATGTGGTGCTGAATATTGGTGGCACATGTGATACATGGACTCCTTTTAGTCCTTGAGCACTAGTGTAGCAAGCGCATGTGTGATGCGGTGACATCTATTCACACCACTTGATCAGGCCATAAGGAATTAATGAGGCCATTGTGTGAATACATTAATGTTTTGAGATATCTCTTTATTGTAATGTTTCATTGGCCTAATGCTTTGTTGGAACACTACTACAGTGTGTGAAAACATGTCTTACTGTAGCCCAATGTATACACGTTTGAATGATATTTTTAGTATATGTGACCTGAAAGGTGTCGAAGGATTGTACTAACCAAATGCACATTTTAACTAGGAGCCCAATCAGGCCATGGTTTGCCATCATGTCTTGCACTTTTTACTACACTGTTTACTGTGTTGTTCTCATGGTAATGGCTTTCGGCATCAGTGTGTGTGGTACAGTAGACTCTCGTTAAATGGAACCTAAAGGGACCGGGAAAATGTGTTCCATTTAACAGGAGTTCCGTTTACTGAGAGATGAACAGGGTGCAGAATTCATGTACGAAACCAATCATATCAGATTCAGTTGTTCCATTTAAGCAGCAGCTCCGTTTAACAGATTTCCGTTTACTGAGAGTCTACTGTATTTTATTCTCAGAGGTTATGGCTGTGTTGTATGGTCTAATACCATTCCAATGAGCAGAGACATACCAACAGAGATGTACTGTGACTCATATTGGTGGTGAATAATGAGTAACTCGCCATGGTAACTCAGCAGCAATGGTGCTCTCATGCACTTCTATGCATAAGGTCATGGGTTCGATTCCTGGCTGCTGTGGTGACATTTCGATGTATGGGAGTTTGAAAAAAAGAGAGAGAGGGAGAGTTTTAACAAAATGTCAGCTAACGCTGCCATTTGAAAGAAGGCCTTTCCCATATCTCGTATATGGGTCATTTCTGAAGAGGATTGGGCGTCAGAATTCCAGAATTCCAATACCGATCTCCACAATGATTGAAATCAGGACGCTGATCCTAAGTATGGAGTTCTTGTTCTGCTGTTCTGTTTCAAGACAAGGTGACCACAAGGGGTGCCTCACAAAAAGAACTGCTTAAGACCAGTCACGTCTGTGTTGCTTACCCGAACAAAGTGTTATTAATCTCGATAGGCGAGAAAATAATGCGAGAACCACTTAGCAATGTCATAAACAGTCACAAAGTCATACAAAAAATATGGGACGAAGATTCATGTGCGGGCCGCGGGCAAAAGGACCGGTGGACCACGTGTTTGAGACCCCCGACTTAGACTAATGTTGAGCACAGCTCAGCTAATGGATCGCGAGTTAATTTGAACCAGTTTCTGTATTTACTAATGGTAATCGGATACAATGGACACATTTTTGCTTTATGCAAGGTTCCGTTATACTAAATTAAATTGTACTGGAATTCTGTACTGTTTTAATGACCCCGGATTAAGCCTTAATTGGTCCAGAAGTACCAAAGGATCAGCTATAATATGAATTGACAATATGGCTGTTGATGCCCTAACATTTGTAATCTGCTTTCTATGTAATGACCCTGCATTTAATTATGTAAACACATTGACCTCTGATATCTTTGTCACCTTTGTAGAAACACCAGTAGACTCGTGTTAATATATACTGAAAAAGTAGAAGTGTTGGTTTTAACAATCGGGAATAGTGACAATTAATCAGCACATTGATGTTGTTTGAGATTGTTTCTGTTTCGATCTCTTTTCACATTGTGCATTCAATAAAATTCGGTGATTCATGGATGATGGCAGGTTCGGAAAGCTATGTCTTATTTCAGCAGCAGAACGGAAAATAATAAGTATAACATTAAGAGAATGGAAGACAGCAGAACCAGTATCCTAGTCGACACTAAGAGGGAAAAAAAGATTGAGCTAAGCATGTAATGTAAGCACATAGGACAGGTGACTGGTGGTCAGTTAGAATGACGGAGTGGGAACCAAAGGATGGAAAGCATAGCTGAGGATTGCAGAAAGTTAGGTTTAGTAATGACCGTAGGAAATTTGAATGTATAAAATGGAGTCAGCTTGCGTAAAAGAGGGTTAATTGAAGGCCTTTGGGAGAGGCCTCCAATCCTGCAGTGGCCATGATGATAACTGTCTTCTGTAGTTGCTATGCAAGTTCTTATGCTATTTGTCTCGTAAACAATCTCTATTTGACTGTTTTTGGGCACTTTGCCCCACCCAGTTCCTTTCCATATTGTGTGCTAGATGGGTTTATACTGAGTGGCAAATTTCTTGCTTTCCTTCAAAGTGGGAAGCTAAAAAGTTCTAATAAACTGTTGATACCATTAAGTGCCTTCAAGATGCTTTAAGAATGACATTAATTGACTAGCGTTGCTTGAATTAACTGGAATGATTTGTTTGAATTATTGCATCTACTGTAGATTGCAATGTCAAGCAAGCTCTGAAGTTGCTACTGTGTTGAAATGTGTGTTAGCCCAGAACTCCCAACATTTTGTATGGGAAGAGAGCATTGAGAGAAATCCAAGTCATTTGAGCCTGCTTATTTTCTTATGTATATTGCAGGCATTTGTGCTATTATGCTTGTCAATAAAATGATTTACCAGCCAATTGTGGAGAATTTTCTTTGCAAACACCATTTGTTACTACTAGTGTTGTCCAATGTGTAGTACATGGAAGTTTCACATTAACCAAGTAAAAAAGGACAGCTTTTCTTGCAGCTATAGGTATTACAACTGCTTTTTCCATACCTTCCATCATACTTATTTTATCAAGTGTATGAATTCAGATCAGACTTATCTTACAGTATTCCATCAGGTGTTACAAAAAGCCATTTTGTTTGCCTAAGTGCATCTCCCATCAGTTCTTTGACATTATGATGGTAAAAAGACATTAGCAGGTACTTGCTTCAAGGATAAGTTATGACTAAGGTCTTGAAGCAAGCCATGTAGGAAATGTGAAAGTTATTGCGGACTTGAAAAGCGGCATTTTTCTGGTCATTCTGCACTGTGACAAATTGTCCGTTGCGTGTGCGCTGCATCTAATGGCAAATTACAATCCCTGACAAGTTGTGTGCTCAAGGCAATGTTTAAAATTTATGAGTATTATTAACCACACCATCTCGCTCTGTGTCATCTTCACGGTATTTTGCAAGTTTTAGTGCTGACAGGTATGTTTTCACATTGCCAATACTAATCAGTCTTCATTTCTGGAGTACCTGCTGTGGTGCTTGGTGGCTGTTGTGCTTAGCTAGTGAGCACAAGATCACATGTTCGATTAATGACCATATTTCAATGGGAGTGGCGTGCAGGAATGTTTAGTGTAATGTGCTTTTGCGCATACATGTCGGTGCACATAATGGTTATACTTCAATCGAATGAACTTTGAACTAGTATGCGCCATCAGTTTTGGTTCATTTAACACAATGCAAAATACAGACCATAGCTAGGAAAAAAAAAGTAAAGTCAGACACCAGGATACCGAGACCTTAGTTATAACTTCACCAAGACTCACTTTAAAGTTCAAAATTGTGACGTTTATTTATGTGCACGGCTGTCCACTTCGCTTATTCACACTCACGTTCAAGGAATAAGACATGAAATCTTTCCGCTTCAGCTTTATACACTCTTGATTGTGGCAGCGTTCTGAAGGCTTGTGCTTACCATGAGTTGCAGATTGGGCCTTGTCAAGTACTGGCAGTATATTGCAAAAGCAAAATTCGGGATGGCGCCATTGGGCAAGGCTTGCTATAAGCTGAGAGACGAATTGCCACATAGGCCTAGCTATAAGTGTTAAGTCATCAAAATAATGTTCACTACAAAAACGAAATAATAAAACAAAGACGTTCGTTAACCCTGAATCATTATGGCTTACTCCTGTCACCATGACACAAGTTGCCAAGTTGGCTTTGGCAGGTTGAGCTGCCGCAGAGCAACGCTATATCTCAGTAATAAAACGCTGGCAAATCTCTGAAGGCTTGTTATAGGCAGTCAAATGCAAGTTGGTGAGCAGGCCTTGCCAAAATGTTGGCAAGGAGAATTGCGAAATGATTCCTTAGTTAAGCAGTTCCTTGTCCACAGGTGAGAGTTCCTCCCCAGCACCAAACAAACAGAGCTGCGTGGTCGACCACTGCTGTCCGCATGATGTTAAAACGGCCATTCATCGTCCCACACAAAAGTCACCGGTAGGGTTCATTAGGACGCAAGCGTAAACCTCGTTAGCACACGAGGGTGGGCAGTTGGCTGCCGCCAGCTAGGCCACCGAGATGTGCTCATGCAGACTTGGGCTTTGGTGTGTTGTCGATGGTCTTGAACATGTACCAGGAGGTCAAGTTCCATGCCCACTGCGGCATGTGCTCATATGTCCAGTACTGGAAAAAAGCAATACAAACACAGGTATAATAAATACTGGGTGCAGGTGGTCTTATGACAACCTATAATATCATTGATACCTGCACAGAATCTCACACACTCAACAGTGTGATACCAGTTCAATATGGTGACTAGACTTGATTCTATAGTGTTCATGTAAGCACCCTGTATTATGGCAGGCTATAAGTTTAACAGAACCAGGATTTCACAGAACCTTCTACTGAACGGATCTGCCAGAACCAGAAAGCAAAGCTAGGAGAGAAGACATCTATTCCACTTTGGTTTTCATACAGTACAAAATTTCACGGGTGCACTTTGCAGTGGTGGGTTTTCTTGCAGATATGTGCCACTAAGACCATATGTGATTGTGTCTTCCCTGCAACAGTGGGACTGGCTTTCTTGTGTCGCTCAAACCAGTGACCTAGCTCATGCGTGGAAGCGCGAAAGGTTACCACTAGTTCTAAGAATACGAAGGAGGAGGGACAGCAATGATCGAGCTACGCGGAATGTGGAAAAGACAGGAAAAGGGCCAAGCACACTGCTGTCTTATTTGGCAGCAGTACTTGTATTTACTAGAGAAACATGCCGCCGCCGCAACTCAGTGGTTACGGAGCTCGCTCCTGACCCGAAAGTTGTGGGTTCAATTCCGATCATGGCGGTCACATTTTCGTTGGAGGCGAAATGCTAAGAGGCCCATCTGCTGTGCGATGTCAGTGTACATTAAAGAATCCCAGTTGGTTGAAATTATCCAGAGCCCTCTGCTACAACAGCTTAGAGTCGCCTTGGGGCATTAAATCTCACAAACCAAACAGATCCTATAGCTTCGTTACATGAAGCTGCTGAAATTGCATGTCTCTGACACAATCACAGTCTCTCCCAGCACAGTGAAGTCTGGCGATGCCGCCAATAAGGTCACCACCGGGGCCAGGTGTGTGCATGCTGAACATTCTTAGTTCGAATAATACAGCGTGGGCCAATTTCAGGATCCAAACAACGACATCGTTGGCCTACACCAGCTAAGTTCTGTATGGGGTCAGATTCACCTGCCTACTATGTGCATATTTTACCTCACAGCAACATCATCTTAGAAGAGTGCGAGTGTAGGCCAGTTGGCGATTCACGATTAGCAAAGGTGACCGCAAAACCACAAGGGACACGAAGTTACAACACACCACTTCTTGTTGTCTATTTCCGTGTCCTGTGTGGTTTTGCGGTTGCCTTTGCTAAGGAACATCATCACTACATGGCATAAAATGTACGCTCTTGTGTTTTACACCATGCCGAAAATGCTCTGCGCATGGTTGCCATTTTAGCTAAACACGCCAGTTTCAAAGCTGGGTTACCAATGGAACTACACTAGGAAGTCGGTCCAACCTGTAATCCATGTGTCCAGAAGCCAGTGGTCCTCTTGCTGCTACCGACTGTCTGCAGAGAGCTCTTGACAAATGTCTCTGCGTCCGGAACGATGATGCTGGGCGTGCTCAGAAAGTTGCTGAAGCGCACCAACTTTGTCGAGATGTACGAAGGGATCAGGCTCTGCACGATAATGCCTTTGTCCCGGTACTCGTAGTCGAGTGCCATGGAGAACCAGTCGACAAACACCTGGAAAAAAGCATGGGGACGTGTGCTGTCATACAAAACGTCATTGGAAAGTATTTGATGAAGCAGCGCACAAAAGGACACAATCACGCACACATAAAATGACGCAAACACAAGCGCTCTGTTTGTGTCATTTTATGTGTGCGTGATTGTGTCCTTTTGTGCACTGCTTCATCAAATATCATGGCTCACTAACTAGCCCATCAGTACATACTGGGAAGTACTACTACACACATCTGAAGCAGTAGTCTTTGTGCCCAGAAACATGCATTTCATCTGCTGCTGAATCTGAGGTTGTTAAAGCAAAATGATGCTTTCGGGGTGGCAAACTGAAAACTCCAACGCCTAGTAATTTCCAATACGTTAAAAGCATCTGTTTCTGCTAACAGTCAGAATGATTTTGTCAGTTACGAGTCTCCTAAGCTCACCGTTCTAACACAAAAATCGGAAATGGTATGCATTTCTTGCGGTACCAAGTTGCTAGGATGAGGTATGCCACATTTAGCATTGAGTTTTAACGCCATCAAAATTACCCATGAGGCAGAATGTGAATCTATTCAGAGTTAGCCTCCTGTGACATCGATACAATAGACTAACAATGACTAACAACACAGTGCCCGATAAAATATGTAAGTTCGACCACAAACCTTTGAAGCAGAGTAAACAGCCATCAAAGGAAGTGGGTAGAATGACGAAATAGACGAGATGTTGACAATAAGACCCTTTTTCCTGAAATAGAAAGCACATGCCATAAAACCTTCAGTGTATTTTCACTGCAATCTAATAGCATATAGCACAAGGCGGTTGCAAATGCCACATATTGTTATGTTCGTAGATCCTTCTGCTTACCTTTCAACCATCTGTGGCATGACGATGTACGTCATCATCATGACGGCCATCATGTTGATGTTGACACTTTCTACAAGTTTCTAGAACAGAGGGTGTTGAAGAGAAGAGTGCCATAAGTATAATCACAAAAAGTTGGCTAAGCCACAACTTCGAGTATTTTTACAATGCCTGCCTGCATGCTCCGCAAATGCAGGGGATTCAGTGGTCCAATGTTACAGCGACACATTTTAAGACATTCTATAAGTACTGTTGGTATGGTGCGGACAACTTTTGCCAGGAACTGCTGCCACTGTCTGCCCACCCTTTGTTTCTGTGCAATTTGAAGTTAATATAGCCCAACAAATGTCTCCGGCTAACGGCTGAAAAATTGATGGTCTCTAAGTAACACTACCCCACTTATTTTTGGTATCAGCACTGGACAGACGTCGGAAAAATAAATAAAAACACAATGCTATGGTTAAGCATGTAAAGCTGGATGCCCACTTGCAATACATCTGATGGCAGCCTGGCATGTAAAAACTTGAGCCAACAATATCTGTTGCTAACACTTTTGTGAGCATGCAGTCTTAGTAACTGTAAAAGGCATTGATCTCAGCAAAAACATCAGCTAATTGTTGAAAGGACTGCAGTAAAGAATAAGAAGTTATGTGTTCGTCAACATGCTACATTAGCTGGAAGACGTTGGAAAATGTGCCACAATATTCCGTTAAATCCTTAATTACCCAACATAATTATTCGCCATGAGGCACATGTAGCTGCAGAATCGGAAGTGACCACTGCTTAAGGCATGCCCACTAAGAAGAAACACTGAGAATGCTACCAGTTTATTATTTTATTTATTATTAATAAAGCTGCCTCTGTAACTGGAGGCGTAAGCTTCCAATCTGCCCGAAGGGGGAGGAGCGTCAACAAGCCACACCAACTGTAATTGAGAGTGACTTACTGAAAATAAATCTGTAATTGCCGTGATAAAATTATAAAGCTTGCTTGTACGAGGTTTATTTCAGCATTATGCTAAGTTTACAACAAAACTCAGCCGCTAAGGTATTAAGCTTGTTCACTACAGCTTGCGGTAACTCATGAAAAGCATGTGATTGCATTTATCCATAACAATTCATCAGATAAAGAGCTGCGACAATTCAGTCACCACAGAAATTTGCACCACTCTGGCTATAATACTCATCGTGTCACAAATACCTTGCCTTCTACGCAGTGAAGCAAGAACTTCAGATTGTGTTGGCCAATCAGGAACAAGAACAGTATGTCTCTCTGTGCAGAGAAAATGGCTCACTGATTGCACATCACTACTTTTTCTTCACAGTCCTTCCATAAAGTCAGAAATGTGTGCGTATGTTATAGCAATGAACAAATCAATGAGCGCCTCTGGTTTTTGTTTGTGGCTAGCCGACACGAACTGCATGCATAAATATGGGGCATGCGTATAGGAATCGTGCAAGTTCTTGCTGCATGTCATCCTTGGGGCTACACATGCGGGACTGCTGTTGTGTGCAAAGAAGTGACTGTGGCACTAAAGTACTTGAGTGAAAATGATGTCACTTTTCTTTTTTATGCATGCGTACCAACAGCACAAACTCTATGAAGTGTTTCTTCAAAAAGAACGTCCGCAGCTTCTGCATTGCCTCATGGTACATACCTTTTCTGGAACATTGAGGAACAGGCTGGGAGAGTCGTACATCACTCCAGCATTGTTTACTGCGCACATGAAAGCAGCCGTAAGCAAGACATGGCAGCAAGTACCGTGATAAAATCGTCGCACAATATGTGGATCACTCACTTAGTATGCCGATTTCCTTGCCTTCCAACTGCTTCGCTATTTCCGGGTAGATGTGCCGCCCTTCGCTGAGGTCGGCCTGAATGATCTGGGTTCGCACGCGGAAGTCAAATTCTGCAAGTAAAACAGATCCATGAGAATCGTCTCACTAGCAGTGTCCACTCGGGAGTCGAGTCACTTGCCTAGTTCCTGAGCTGTAGCTTGAAGTTTCTCCAGGTTTCTGCTGATCAAAATGATGTTCAGGCCCCTCTTCGCCAACTGTCGTGCGTACTGCTTTCCAATGCCATCTGTGCCTCCAGTGACCACTGCAAGTCGAAGTGAAAGTAAAGTTGTGGGGTGAGAACAATATGAAGCAACACGTGATGTCGAGTAAATGAACTACCAGCCTTACGTGACGGAGCGCATGTGGTTATTTATTTACTTGAACATTACAGGGAGGGAATACATCAAATAACAATATGTAAAGAACATTCGAGTAACATCAAACTTTAACAAAAACATAATGCAAGAATGTCAAAATCATCAACAAGTGGCATGACAAGGAACGCAGAACATCAAGAGACCATCGTACGAACTTCAAGGAATAACGCTATCGAGAAAACTTTCAAACACCTTTACATCAGCACACTCAGCAATATGTGCAAACAGTCCATTCCATCTTCTGATAACATCAGGAAAAAACGAATACCGAAAGACGTTTGTGTGGGTGGGATAAAGTCTAATGATTGGACTATGATTTGTTCTCTTGCTAAGTCTACCATCAATCTTTATATTACCACTGAAAATCGGAAATAATTTTATTTTGTTTCAGCGTCGCCTAATTTCTATACATGAACTTAGCATTTCGTTGACTGAGTCTGGTGGCGTAGTTCATGAAAGGAGTTATGTAAAAGCGCTGTCAGCTATTGCTCACTGCATTTTCCTTACTCCGCCTCTCGTCAGCTATCGTAGTAAGGTGTAATAGAGTTGAGTTTTCCTTAATTTGAGGGAATGGCAACGCATGGATGTAGCGCAACCAGTTAAGTTATCCCGTATTCACCGTGAAAGTGGCAAGCCCGTTAATTATTCACTTCTTAATTACTATAGGACCTACACATCGCCGTGAAGGTGTCATGCTTGGCGCCTCCGTCTCATAAATAGGCGCAATGCTAAACGAAATGCATGCGCGAGATGCGGAGTTTTCCGTACGCAAAGAGGGCAAGCGTGGAGGAAGGAAAAATGAAAAAGCCTCGTTGCAAGCCGGTTCCCCGACGCGTGAACTCTGACGGTCAAGTTTAGCGAACTGTGCCGACAGGCGCGCGAATGCTCACGCACAGACATAACACACACAACTACTTACCTGCCCACTGACCATAACGCGTCAAGTCGTGCCATCGAAACTGCGACAGCACAAACACTCGGATGCCCTCGATGAGGCGCGAACTGACGGCGGTGGCGGTCTTCCCCACGTAGAAGAGGCCGACGATGGCTAGAATGCTCTCCACTCGCTTGAAACGTCCGATCACTTCCTGTATCAGAAACAAGCCTTGGTCGACGGCTGCCATCTTCAGCCTTTCGTACTGCGTTGATGTCGATGCCATGCCGGCGGAGGGTCGTGGCTCGGGTTCGGTTCTTGTTTCCGCGCGTCCCTGCGATTGATGTGCGCGTGTCAGCGGTGCCACCCCTGCCTGTGCGAGTTACTCCGACCGTCTTTCTCTCTTCCTGGTCTGATTGCCAACTGGCGGCCGGATCGCGAACCTGTGCCCGGTGGCCCCGCAGCGCGTTATGTTCAAAGTTTCCCCGTCAGCACGAAACTGAGCAGGGCAGGGCGACTGACGAAACGCCCTTTTCTTTCTTTTTTTCCGCGCTGGGGATGTGCGAGTACTTAAGGAAATGGTACGCCGCTACATGCGGAGGACGACAGTGCCTGCGTTGAGCAATCCTTTGTTTCGAGAGCGCCACTTTTCTTTCTTTCAAAGCAGCACCCCCTCACCAACCTCAAGGTCTTCCTCGTCTTACACACGCTACGCGCGAGAAAGCTGTCGCTTAAAACGTGACAAATTTCCCTGACCCGCACCTTTCTAGGCGTCTGCCGCAAATTTCTAGAAGAGCAACACTTCACCTCGGCTCTATTGTTCAAAAGTGCCTGTTAGGTACTCTTCCGTTCGCCGACCTTCAGTTGAAGAAAAAATAATCTTGTATGTCGTGCTTAATTAAAATGGAGCAATTCACAAGCAATAACAATTGAATCTTCATACCAAGAAGGGTTCTAGACTGTTTATTATCCGCAGTACAACTCACAAGTATGGACAACTCAAAATCGTTCCATACTTTCCACTGCAGTACACACTGTTGCACTCAATACATACCATTACCTAAGTATACACGCTGTGTAATGTGCTTCACATGTAATGTATGGTCAATGAAAAATAAACTTTAAGCTACACTTACACATAGGAAGAAGAAAATTCGTTCACGGCTCTTTCTTTCCGGCCAAAATACACTCAAATGCAAACACAGACTAGCATCACAACATATCACAGCTGAGCTGCTGACAGCACCGTGAAATATGTACAGTTGTCTGTACATGGTATTCACACTTCACACTTGTCTAGAGTGGTCGAGCGCATAGGTCTGGGCACTGGTGCCATCCACAGCCGCTACGTCATGTTAGCTACAAGCTTCCGTTCATACCCAGCATGTAGTATGGCTATGTTTGGTATCATTATGGCATTGGTCTCTGCTTATTTTTGCAAAAAACGGCGGCTGAAGCAGCCGATGGGCCTCTCTAGACAAGTGTGATTCAGACTGTACATTACAAAACACAGCCTACATTCAAAGACCACACAAAATTCACCTTTTCAGCACACTGAAACTTGCACACAGTTAAACCCGTACTGAATGGGCAGTTGTTGTTTGCTCTGGTGACAGAAGTATTACATCTATAGACAAACTTGCCTAAGTGCACTTGCAAAAGACAGCTCGCATGCATTAAATAATGACGGCATGATTTTACAAAGAACCTTCTGACTTAAGTGTGCATCATATGATATGCTGCTACTTTGACTACCTCATTGGTTGCAAATGCAATGGGCAATGTGGCTCTCTGGTAAGGTTGAAAATCAACATTAGTGGCTTTGCAGTGTGATACAATGTTTTGCCCTTGACCATTGTTACACTCAAGAAGAAAAGATCTGATGGGAAGAGCACTACATTTTAATCCTCTGTTTGACGCACAGTTCTTGTAGCTGCTCTGCACATACTGCTTTTACGGCCAGGCTAACGTGCATGTAATGCATGAGGTTGCAAGACAGCGTTAAAGACCTATGGGAGCAGGAAATACTGCTAAACAGAGATCCCCAACAATGTCACTGGTGGCTACTTCAGTAACAAGACTTGGCGAGTCCAACATAAACTCGGGAACCACCTTGTGAAGCGCTTGGATACCACCATTAATTGCGTTACAGGCCTCACTGAATCAGCCAGTGGCGTCACACGTAACCATAGCACATTTCTACGTCCTCCAAACATGTCCGCTGAATTTGGTTATTTCCAAAGCTTCGACCTCGCTTCAAGGAAGCGCAGGCGCCTCAATGTTGCGTCCACTGGATCGACTTGAGGTCGACGCCTTCCTGGACCATCTCCCAGAGTGGGCTCATTTCGCGCAGTTTCTTGACCTCCTTGACGCACTTGCGCGCCGTGTAGACCACTTCTTCCTCGGACGTGAAGCGGCCCAAGCCGAAGCGTATCGACGAGTGCGCCAAGTCCTCGTCAGCTCCGATGGCTCGTAGCACGTACGACGGCTCCAACGAAGCGGACGTGCAGGCCGAACCGGACGACAGCGCCACGTCCTTCATGGCCATCAGAAGGCTCTCGCCTTCGACGCACGCAAAGGAGAGGTTGACGCAGCCCGGGTAGCAGCGCTGAGGGTCTCCGTTGCGCACCACGTGCGTCAGCTCGCTAGTTATAAGCGCGACTAGGAGGTCGGAGAGCCGGCTGACGTGCCGGTGGTCGTAGTCCATTTCCTTGACGGCGATCTCGCACGCGGCTCCCAGCCCGACGGCGAGTGGCGTCGGTAAGGTGCCGCTCCGTATGCCTCGCTCCTGACCACCGCCGCTCTGCAGCGCTTCGACGCGCACTCGAGGTCTGCGGCGCAGGTAGAGGGCTCCGACTCCCTTGGGGCCGTATATCTTGTGGCCGCTGATGGACATCAGGTCTACCATCATGTCGTTCACGTTGACGGGAATCTTGCCCACGGCCTGCGCGGCGTCCGTGTGGAAGAAGACCTTGCGCTTTCGGCAGACGGCGCCGATCTCGGAGATCGGCTGCGTCACGCCGATCTCGTTGTTCACCGTCATCACCGAAACGAGCGCCGTGTCCGGTCGGATGGCGTCTTCGAGCTGCTGGACGTCTACGAGCCCGTTGCGGTTCACCGGCAGGTAGGTGACGTCGAAGCCCTCGGCCTCCATGGCACGGCAGGAGTCGAGTACGCACTTGTGCTCCGTCTGCGTCGTCACGATGTGCTTCTTTTTCTCGGCGTAGAAACGACTGACACCCTTTATGCTGATGTTGTTGGACTCGGTGGCACCGCTGGTGAATATGATCTCTTTGGGCTGCGCGCCGATGAGAGCCGCCACCTGACTCCTCGCCTTTTCGACGGCCGCCTCGCTTTCCCAGCCGTACGCGTGCGTACGAGAGTGCGGGTTTCCATAGTTGTTGACAAGGTACGGCAACATAGCGTCCAGAACGCGTGGGTCCAGCGGTGTGGTCGCCTGGGCATCCAAGTACAGGGCTCTTAATTCGTTCGTTTCAACGGACATGGTCATGTCGTACTCGCCTAGGAGTTTAGAAGGTATCGAACAGAGAGTCATCTGCGAAGTGATTCGCGCCGGCGGCCGCCACACAAGCCGCAAATTCCTTAACAACGCCGACATTTCGTAAGTTTTCGGTTACCCCTGCTCCCTGCTACACGTGTGAGGTCAGTTGCAGTAGCAAGGAGCCAAACCACGCACCAGTACTGCCAGTACGCACTACAACAAACCACACGGCGACCATTGGCTGTATTTGATTTCACAGACGGCTGCAGCCGACTTCGTACGCGTTTGCCGTTGCCTACATACCTACATACTAGAGAAAAAGCTAGGCAGGCTTCATGAAGCTTCTTCCTCCATGAGCGCCGGCCCCAAAAACACCGCCATTACACTACCGTTGTCATTGTCGCCTTGTCGCCTTTTAATTTGCGTACAAATCGGCTAAAAATGACGCTATGCAGTGCTATTAATGAGAACTAACAGGCAATAATGCTATGCACTGAACACGGGAATTATTACGCATTATAAACATGAGGAAAGTGTAATGTCTATTTCAAATATTTTCAGGAAAGGTTCAAAGCGATTTAGGCAATTTTTACTGCGCGCAGAATGCGCAGAACTCGTGGCTCAGGGCGTGGATTTCGAGACCACGTTCCAAGATTTGCGGTGGCAATCTCAGAGGCCATGCGCCCGACGAAGTGTTTGCAACCACTTTTGCTAGATAGCGCCACCATTCCACTGGTATCGCGATTTATTGCAAGTCTAGTGCTTCGTCGTCTTCGCTTTCAGTTGACACGTACTACTTTGAAGTTTACTTTATGTGACCACCGTGATAAAAACTGAATACTGCAGCTAGGGTGGCTAGAATCCTACCGCAGCGTCTTTACTAACTCTATAGTTGCCTGTACATTTTTAGCATTTTTAAGGGAGTTTGGAGCTGCAGTGCGTTAAGCTGTAGCCTTCGAGATTTATTCCGTGAGAATTATCGCTGGAATGTCAATTTTTTGCCGGCTTCGACTAGCCACGTCTAAGTATGCTTTAAAGTCGGAAATTGGCGCCGGCGCTGGCGGTAGTTTCAGGTGAGTATCGGCCTGGTTCAGTTATTTCAGCTAACCTGCTAATTTTACTCCGTGGCGTCAGCTTCGGGGTTTCTGTAGTTGTCAATGTGGAGACACTTGACTGGCCTATACGTGTGCCATGATTGCGAAGCAAAACGTTAACACCTTACTGCTTCAGGTTACTGTGACCCAAGTACTTGTCAAAGCTCCAACTGTCAGTTTCAAAACCCATCAAAATATCGACAATAACTTATTGTTTGCACTATCTATAGAGAACCTGTTTTATTTGTTTTTGTAACCTAGTTGAATGCGTTGTTGTCTTCACTGGCGATGTAAAAATGTGCGCTGCAAGGTGGAAGAGCTTGCAACACATCACCCGTGAAGTTTGTCTGTACGTCCCGACAATGGCGATGCACTGTTCCTCTAACTGAACCAGTTCGATCGCATAATGCGCCGCGGTTTTGCGAACTGAGCTTTCCGAAAAGCTTGACACTTCCAAATATTTTTCAGGTACTTCCCCTGTTAGACCGTGCGGACGTGTTTTCCTTACTTTTGCTTCACCAGCCAGAACCTGAACTGTTGTAAAACTTGTCGTTGCCCGAAAGCTTCACAATCTGACTAGCTGCATCGACTAGAGCACTGCACGGGCCGATTTTTCCGGCCCGGCCCGGCCTGAAAATGCCATGCTCCGGCCCGCCCGAGCCCGGCCCGGTGTTCTTAAATGTGGCTCGTACCCGGCCCGGGCCCGAAAGGTTTGGGCCCGGCCCGGCCCGTTTCAGCTAGTTATGCCTTGAGCATAAGGAGGCACTGTCCAAACTTCGTTTATTGTGAAGATACCTGCTGCACAAAATATATTTTCTAGAGATTGTTTTAGGAACTTCTTTCAGTGTCACGACTTTCACTAATACAGTGTATACTTTCGGTGAATTACGCGCGTAACACTCTTGCGAAATGATTGCAGGGCAATATAAAATATAATTGGAGTCATAGCTGGCTCTTTCATGTACGCACGCAGTGCTAACCACGCCATCTCATTTTTGCATTTCAAAGAACAACTACAAAATATAATACCTGCATAAAGTGGAGAAAAAAAGCATGGCAGACATTTTTAGGTTGAGTCTACATCAACTGCATACGAGCTAGGGCTGTTGAGTAAAAGTAGCAAGTCTCCTGCAAACTTCATCTATTGCACAATGCAATGAAAAAAAAAAAAAACGGGCTCTAGCTGCTTATGGGAGGATTACACCAGGCTGGGCAGCGTTACATAAATTAAAGCTGTCGTGTTGACTCCTCGGCAGGCAACTGCACCCAATCTACACTACGTTTTTGTGCTCAAAACAACAAGGTTCTTTGTCCCACCCTTCTTCCCCGAGTCACCGCCACCGCAGTGCCATAGATCTGTCAAAGCAAGGCACACCCGTTAACGAGCGAGCCACCGTCCTCGTGTCAGACGTGTGTAACGGTGTGTTGAATAAAGGGTGCTTTAAATAAAACTAATCAGTCTGCGTGTTGGTTATTCCCAGACTCCCGGATCGCTCTCTAGCCTGATCACTCCAGTTGTGAGCCACACACGGGGAAATGAGTGTCTCTATGGTCTGGCGCCTCACCACTAGTAATGGCAAAATCAGCAACGGCGTTCGCCCTGTGATATGAGTCGCTCCGCATCTTGCACTCAAAATGCACGAAAAACAGCTCCTGAGATATTAATGACTCACAAGTCGCGTTGGCCAGTCTACGGGCATGCGAGCGTAGCTGCATACTCGAAATGTTTCCCTAGATACGAACGCGCACATCTTATATACACTAATCTAGGCAGTTTACCGTTGCTTTCCTTACACGGTACCCAAGAACGTCTTTCACTCACTATAATGGCGGAAACTTATATTAGGCGTTTCTTGAAATCTCGTGTAGCATACCGATGGAGCAAAATTGTAGACGTCTTGTACTGTGCAATTTCTGTGCACGCCAATGCACTCCAGGTTGTTTAAATTACCCAGAGCCCTCAACGACGGCGTCTCATATAGCCTGGGTCGCTTCGGGAAGTTAAACCCCACAAAACAACAAAAACAAAGCCACACAACGTATACATGCAATTATACATATACGTATGTGACCCGGGCCTAATACGGGCCTGGCTCAGGCCCGAGCCCGAAGATAATGGGCCCGAGCCCGGCCCGGGCCCGATCCAACAACCCCTTACCCGGCCCGGCCCGCGGGCCGGCCCGGGCCCGTGCAGTGCTCTAGCATCGACTAACTGTCAGAGTTTCGTGTTCAGATAGTCGCTAACACGCTGATGAGGCAGCAAAAAGACAAAGTATCGCCTTCGATCCCGATCGTGATTTGCTATTTTGCACGAGTTGGGATAGGGAGCCAATCGCGGTTGAGAAGTTCGATCGTGATGGAAAGAGCACCGTGTGACAGCGGTATAAGGAAGAGCCTAGCGTTGTCCTTCTTTCCTGTGTTAGTTGTCTTATTATAGTGAACATTTTCATCATCGTCAATGCCAACCTACCAGCCCAAGAATTTTTTCTTCCCGATTATCGTCTGCGCGTTGAAGCGTGTGGTTTCAGGTATGAAATACGTGTTGAGAATAAAACATCACGCAAGTCACTGGCCCTATCAGTTGTCAAGGTGAGAGCTGACAGAGGGGGACACAGTGTGCGAATAGGTTGAATGAAAAGGGAAAAGTGCCTCAAGCAGGCTGGCCAATCATTGTGACTTAAATTAGAACGCATAATGCATTCTACACGAAACTCGTAGTGTGTGATCTGACTATACTTGGCTACAACTTAAGAAAAAAAATGTTGGTTCCACTCACAGAACTATGGCAGGCCTGCCCTTTTCCTGTGAAAGTCATGCTAGTTGGTTTCCGCTCGAATCGAAAGTATTTTTTCTCAGCTAATGTAAATACTACGCATTTTAGGAGTTCTTTTTTATTTCGAAAGCCTGCCCTTAGGCCTAGTAACTGGCGGTATCAAGAAATACACATGCAAGTTTGCTTCGCACATGACGTCTAATAGTGAACGGTGGCAAGGTCCACGGATCCTGCGGTCGAGGTAGGGTGGTCGGTAAGGCCTGAGGCCCGTTGCACGGAGGCGGCGAAGACTGCTTATTTGTTGGCCTGTGCAAATCCACAAGTGTGTGGCAGTCGCATCGCAGATTGGGCCCGAGTGTCACAAAATAGGCACAATGTACCATATGAGCTGCGGTAATGTTGCGCCCAGAGGGTAGTCACAGATGGGTTAAGCACAACCCCAACACGAAGCCTCCGCAACGTAACCACCTCTCAAACGGTTAAGCCACCATTTTAAGAGTTAAATGTTCATCATGACTGCCTAAAACATTACGTTTGGCTGAACAGCGAGGTCAGAATCCCTGACAAAATTTACTGGGACGTTCAAGTTTCCGACCTAAAACCAAAGAGGGGAAATTTAAGGGCTCGATTTTCTTTGTTAGACGCAACCTTAATGAGAACCAACAGACAATCAGGCCAAGGAAAGTATAGGGGACGTTATTTGTAGTAATTATGATATAAATGTGAAGAAGTTAATGTGGACAAAGAGACAACTTGCTGCCTGCAGGGGCTGAACCTGCAGCCTTCGAATAATGCATCCGATGCTCTACCAATAGAGCTACGGTGGTGGTCGTCCTCCCGTTCACTTTATCGGGTACATCTGTGCATTTCAACGTGGGAGTGTTAGTCAGCACCGCTCGTAGACGTGACGACGAGTGTGGAACACTCCTTATTTGCCTGCTGGCGTCACGTAGCACGTGATAATTTTAAGAGCTGGCCGCTGACCAATAATCTCTCGCACATTACCAGCGACACAAAAGTGTGTCTGTATGGGAAAGTCAACTATCTCAAACACTCAAGAAGTGTTTGACATCACGAAAATGAGTCAGCACTATTTGATGGAGCGTTTATGCAAATTCTCTGTGGGAGGGACAGCAATGGCTGTGGGCGGAGTTAACATTTTTCTTAGGTTGTAACCGAGTATATAAAATGTTAACCATCCAACAAAAATAGCTGGGCGTAGCTTGCACTAGTGGCGCAAGGCCAGAGACACAGCAGAGCTAATTGGCACCTAGCTTGTGCTCGCCTTTTGAGGTTTTGCTAAGCTTTTGCCAAGTTTTGCAAGATTATGCTAGGTTTTGGTAAGCTTTGCTAGGTTATGCTAAGTATTGCGAGGTTATGCTAAGTGTTGCTAGGCATTGCTAAGTTTTGCTAGGCACTGCCAAATTTTACTAGGCATTGCTAAGTTTGTTGTGAGGTTCTGCTAAGTTTTGCAAGGTTATGCTAAGTGTTGCTAGGCATTGCTAAGTTTTGCTAGGCATTGCCAAGTTTGTTGTGAGGTTATGCTAAGTTTTACTAAGTTTTGCTACGTATTGCTAAGTGTTGCCAAGTGTTACGAGGCGATGCCCAGACTTGCCAAGTCCCACACTCACAGAAAAGATAGAGTAAAGAGGGCGTCTTTTTGTCCCACAACGATAATCGTCATCGGGCTTGCTTGCGTCTTCTTTCTTGAAAACTCGGCGCTGGCCACTTTCCTGCCAAGAATGCTATGTCACGCTGATAGCACACATGCCGTTCGTGACCATAAAGTGCCGAGCGCGCGGCGATAATGCAAGGAAAGGAAGGCAAAATAAATGACGATTATTATTTGTGGGACAAAAAGACGCCCTTTTTACTCGATCTTTTCTGTGAGTGCACTCTATCACTACGACGGACAGACTAACACTTGGCGTAAACAGCTCCTGTGTTAAAAGTAATATCATGCCTGTACAGCCACTTGTTGCAACCCTTAGTGTGTGTGTGTTATCTGTCGAGTCTGTTAGCTTACTCACATTTGTCTGTCGGCACTCATGAACGCTCACTTGTATTCATGGTCTATTCTGTTCATGTTTGTCAGCATTCACTCGCACTCACATTTTCATCAAAACTACCGCTCACAGCTTTAAAAAAAGAGATCACCCTGCATCTCAACACTTGTGGTGTCGTCTGGGTCACGTATGATCCACGTGTATCCAAGCTTGAGAACAATTTTAAAAAGAATTTTCACAATACCCTGCAATTTTACACCACGTTGGCACGAGTGCATTAGTCTGCAAATTTCTGAAAGCTTTTTACATCGAAACTCCTTCAAACAACACAACCGCAGGTTTCACGCATCTTTAAACTCTAAACTCCCGTATTTTTGAGCCATTATTCCTTGACGGTACGTTCTTAAAGAACGTCAGCAATGTGTATGTTTCAAACCTCACGAAAGGCAATTTTCTCTAGGGTAGATATGGCTTTTCACCAGTGTTAGTATCATTTATTGTTCTCTATGAAGGCACGACTTGCAAGTGACATGTCTGCATTTCCGCAGCGGTTGATATTCTACTCAAGTACTTCTTAGAATGACAGTACTTGGTTATGTTTTTGTGCACTGTACTCAGTATTTGAAGTACTTTTTCTTTTCTGAGAGACTTGTAGATGTCTCAGAGCCCATCTACAGCAACCGCTTGCACCGCCTACATGTCTGTGCATGCAGTTTGACGTCGGCACCAGTCACAACGTCCCGCCACGATGCTGCCGGTCCAACCGTTCTACCATTTCCTGCGGGAGTTGCCACTCACTCCAATCTTGTCGACCAAGACTGCCGACCTCAAGTTTTTCTGTGGGATGTACCAGGCACAAAGCCAGAGCGGGGCTGCTACAACGTTGCTGTTCATCTACTTTGCTCCGGTCGTAGAGCGCTCGTCTCTAGGTGATCGCACAGCTAGCCTATCCCTCAATGGCAAGGCATACCTCCGCATGCCGTTAACATTGGTTAACATCTTTCCCCTTCTCGACCTCGCCAAAAGGAACTGCTTCGCTGTTTGGGATGAGGCCATTCCAGCAAAGGTGACGGTGCGCATCTTTGAAGCTGCAAAGGTCTTGGAAGATGAGATGCTGTCCTCGCTCATTGAAAGCGCACCGTACGTCGTGAGACGGGAGGACACGGAAGCGTTGGTAAAAGCCCATTTCGCCGCAGCAGGCGAGGCCGTCATGGAGCACTTGCAGGTGCGTCTGTATTGCCTGCATGTGTGAAGCATGGTGCATGTGGTTCATCAACACTACAACTTTTATTCTCAGCTCCTTCAAACTAATTTTATGTGAAGAACCTTTGAACAGCCTTGTAAAGTACCACATAGTCATAAGCAGAATCTTTTCGGGCTTTCAACTTGCCTATGTGGAAGTTTACAAAGGCATACTTCAGAAATGAGAGTAACAGAATATGTACCATGAGCCTAACCCGAAACACTAACAGGAAATGTGTAATTACATGGAGGCATGACATGTAATTGCGTATAATTTCCAGCTGGTGATAGCATGGCAGTGTGTTCCATTTCATTTGGTTGATGGTCTATACTGCCACCCACGGGCAACATCCCCATGTGAAAGGTCGCCTGCAAGAGATATATTTTCTTTAAACTGATGTTTGCCAGTCTTTCATTTGTCAAAGAACCAGGTGCAAATATGCAATATGGGAGAATTTCGTTCACTGTTGCACAAATTCACTTTGCTAGATCACACACAAGAACAAATATATATGGTTTCCAATGGAGCTAAGGTTTTGGAAATGAAAATAGGTTATTACATCACAGAGTTCATTAAATTGAGGTTTGTTATGTCAAGATCTGACTGTTCTACCAAATGAGAATTTTGTAGGTGCACGTTAAAGAACACCAGATGGTCAAAATTTTCATAGCCGTCCACTGTGGCATCCCTCATAATCGTATCGTGGTTTTGGGACGTAATACCCCTACAATTACTATAAAAAAGCGAGCATTTCTGAGCCCGGATAAAGCCAGTGTTACAAATGATGGTGAACCTGGGAATGAAACAATGCATTGATCTTTTAAATTTACCTTAATGGTAGACTCTTCTAATCTTACTTGTCATTGGCCTAGTGTCAGCGATGTGTCTGGGCTGATAGCCGTCTCAAAACACAGTAACACACTTGCTAACAATGCATACAGGTGAAACCAAACTGGTGCGCGCTATCAGATGTGTACCAATTTAAGTATGCCTGTTTTCTTTATCTTTTTATTTATTTGTTTACTCACAGTACTGTAGAGTGCCAGTAAGTTTGGGAGACTGCATGAGTGATAAACAAAAGCTCAGGGAAATGAAAGTAATTGTGACAAGCGTCAAACAGTTGTGAAACACAAGAACATTACAGTGGTGATGTGAAAAACTCATTGGACATACGCTACCAGAAATTACAGTTATGTTTTCAACAAACCAGCTTTCTAATGTTTCTGCGAGCCCTCTAAAGACACGTTTAAAAACATGTGTGTCCCATTTTCATTTCCTTATTTGCGCTGACCTTTTTATTTGGTCAACACCGACCTGTTGACCGGCGCAAGATACACCATCACAGGAAAACCACTGCAAGATGCCGTTACATGTCACTGTCTATGTCTCCAGTGTTCTGGAACTTCGTAAACATTAATACACATGTCCACACAAGCTAAAACTCCCGCTTGCGACGTCTGCAATAATTCATTTGGAAAGAAGAATAACAGTGACAAGGTGACTGTGAGGACGAACAATGAGCATTATGTACAGCAGCCCATTTTTTTTTTAACCTGAACACGCGAGCGTCAACCACCGAGCCGATAAGTGCCATATAACGGAGGGCAGTGGCAAAATCAACAATACGCACATGCGTGCTTTGAATAGTTTGGTGCAGCTTTCGTCTGGCCAGGCTGATATGCGAAACGGAACCAGCCTCACCTGGTTTTCTGTCCTTGCTTTTTATGTCCTGTTTTTGGCTTGCAGTGGCAGGTGTCTTTTTTGCCTCAGGAAAGTGCTGCGTGAACCACAGGAAAAAGAACAAAAAAAGATACTGATACACATGAGTATAATCAGCGGGGTCTATATGACATCCCATCCATCTCAAGCGCGACCAGCATTCAGAAAAGAAAAAAAAGGTTGACAATAACGGTGCTCAGGAGAAGCGGGGTGGTGTCCGGTTTCCGGAACAGGCTAGCGGAAGACAGCTGCACAGGACTGCTCATCGCGTGCGTGCGCATATTCTCGTTCATTTCACCATTGCGCTCCATTATACGGCGTTTATCGACTCGGCGGTCGACGCTCGTTTGTTCAAGTTTAAAAAATGGACGGCTGTACTTAGGATCATAGAGTTTCATACAATACTTACTACAGGGAACTCTGGCGCTAGTGTCTATGGGAGCTGCAGCGCATGGCGCTTCAGCCAGCATGGGAATGATGGGTAGTACACGGATTTGTCTAAACTTTGTTCTTTTGGCTCCGTTTGGCTCCGCATCGCCTGCATCTGCTTTGTCGCAAAACGAAGTTCAGCAAAAGTCAGCAGTTTCACTTCACCACTCTAACTTCTTTAGGCTCACCGATTCAAATCTGGTCACGAAGTTCACAACGATCCATTCTTTTATCCTGAAGAAAACCAAAACATAGCAATAAACAAAGCCACAAGTGCATTCAAAGCCCACAAGTACGAAGACTAGGCAAATCCGTGTACTACCCATCATTCCCATGGTGGCTGATCGATTGCAATGCCAGTCCCCCCTCTAGTTAATATTAGGAAACTCTATGCTTAGGATGGCCTGAAATGTGTCGGTGTGTGAGAAAGAAATTTAATGTGTATGCGTGTGTGTATGTACACCTCTCGTGCAGATGTCCCTACTCTGCCCAGTTGCCAAGAGGAAGATTCGTGTCCCATGTCGCGGTGCCCGCTGCCGGCACACGCAGTGCTTCGACGCCTATGCCTACCTTGCCCTCAACGAGAGCACGCTGCATCCCTCCTGGCGCTGTCCGATCTGCAACGATCAGGTGCTTCTCCAGGACATCTCCATCGACCTGTTCACACTGGACATCCTCCGCAATGCCGACAGCGAGTGCAGCTCTGTGAACCTTCTACCCAATGGCAGCTGGGCGCCAGTGACGGGCTGTGGCGACCGCAGTGTCATCACAATTGACGACAGTCCGGTCAAGATGCCCAGAAGGGCGTTGTGCGATACATTCGTCGTGGACTTAACAGTAGATTCTGACTAGACCGAAAGACTGTTGGCTGCTCGGCCATTTGTCGGGGCTTTGTCGTTTTTGTCGGACACTGACCTGCCCGTCGTCTGCGAGCAAGGAAATGGCGTGCCACAAGTGTGGTTCAAAGCACCTACCTCTTTGTGTCGCTCGGCTGTGCATCCTTTCTAGAAGCGGCTGTAAAAATTGAAATTGCGAGAATTTCGGTACCTGTGTAGGGGCCAGATGCTATAGCTCTTGCGAGTCAGCAGCAGTTTGTGTGTTTATCAGTGATAGTGTATTATTTTGTCATTTAGGATAGCATGTTATAAATTCTCATTTTCATAAAACAAGTTATCTTAATAAGTTTTATATACCTTAGGTCATATGAAGCTATATTTGTGTTCCAAAGCTGCAGTGTTTTATCGTTTTTTATTCCAATTTTTATAGTTTTTATTTTTTCAATATCTATTTTGTTCCAGTTGACGACTATGACTGTTTCAGCGGATGTTTATCATAACTGTCGTGTTAGTGTTTAGAGTTACTAATATAGGGTGCTTAGCAAAGCAACAAGAGATGAACATGTAGTTGCTTTCTTTCTGTAACACTTTTCTTTATGCCTTCCTCTTCAAATAAAAGTTTTATTCTCTCTCTCTTTATGCCGCCACTTTCCATGATGAGGCCTGGGTCATTATACAGTACCATTAGTGCAGTTCCTGGCCAGGGTTGCCACCATGTGTGGATGGCCTTAGAAAGGGAAGCTGCCCCTCTGAAATATTAACCTGCCCACCCCTCAAGATGACCCCCCCCTCTCCCCGAAAGCACTTGAAAGACAACGCAATAACGAGTTCCTTCAGCGCCACTCCGGCCTTAAGTGAGAGGCCTGTCTCAATGTAGCTGCCACCTTGACAGAAAAGTCTTGTCGCTGCCCTCAATGCCAGTCCATTCTTTAACGCTACTCCTAATGGAAAAAGCACTAAGCTATTATTTCAGGCCTGATGACCTCTTGCTTTTTCTTCAAGACCTCGATAACTTTTTCCCACTAAAGCCCGAATGTGTACCAAACATGAAGTTGAAATATTAGAATCACGTTAGTTTGTTTGCTAATTTGGTATTCTCTTTGAATGTGAATCATTCTCTGCATTCAAATGCGTACGTCATGGTGGTAAGCACGCACAGACACATGTAAGCAGGCTGAATGCTTGTAAATCACGGGACTGTCGCAATGATTTCTTACAATTGCCTTTTGTACTTATGCAAGAAGGAAACCACATAATTAGCTTGTATAAGCAAGTGCAGTGTGACGGACCAGTAGGAGTCTTGCAGAAATGGCAGAACCCTTCCTCTCTCAACCACACGAGATTTATCAAGACTTTTCACCCCACCATGCTTCATGTTGCCTACTTACAAGGCTTTTGCCTGTAGAGTGTTGTTATTGCCGCTACAAGCGCTTGCAAACATAACAGATGGCCTACACTCTATGGCTATTATGTTGTCTGTATGAAGGGCACATTTTGAATGCATGCACTGTTGGTTTTCTCACGTGTTGTCATCGATAACGATGTGCACTTTTTTTTCTATAGCATGTGCTTGCACACATCACTGAATGGAAATGATCTCTCTGAAATTGTCAATACAAAATGCGATATCTTTGTATCCTGGTGATGGCACAAGTACTCTCAAGGGATAGGGCAGGAAATGTCACTAGGTCCACATGAAAAGTTCAGCAGCTTGGTATTATTAAAGGGACACTAAAGAGCAAAGCGATTTTTCTCATATTAGTAAAGTCCTCTTTCACGATACCAAAAACACCACGCTTGCAGCGAGAAGACATTTAGTAAGCGAGAAAATGTGTAAAAAAAATGTGGGTGGCGACGCCACCTTGAAATTTCCGCACAATTCACCATGACGTCACATGTTTTGACGGGGCCTACTAGGGACTACGTAGTTCCTAGTCGGTAAAAATGAAGTACATTGTCCTCTGAGTGGGCCGTAGACTTAACATACCAAGGTTTGGGTAAGTTTGTTGAGCCAATGGCACCAGAATAAAATAAATACACTTTGAAATCCATGACGTCATGCGGGGAGATTTCGGCATGAAATTTAAAAATGAAACTTTGAACTTTATTTATTCTCTCTATTAATAATTAATTAATAAACCCACGATGGTAATATTGATGACATTAGAGTTCTCAGAGCACAATTTATCAATCTAAACCAATTCATTTTTTCTCTTTAGTGTCCCTGTAAGCTTTTGTTGCAGGTTGAAGACGTTCTTAGTATGAAAGGAGGCGTGGTTAACTAAACAATATGGAGAAACGAAATATTGCTGGTGGCGCCACCATGTAATTCCTGTGCCAGCTCACCGTGACGAGGTGAATTGCGATAGCTTGTGTTCGAGCATAATTTATCACTCAAGGACTACAACCGTTGACAGCAACAGATCATTTAATTACGTGTCTACATGCCGAAACAAAAAAAAAAACACTTCCCCATGTCACACACACTAATTCACCCTTTGTTAATTTTTGGAGATCATGCACTGATACCTCTGACTGCCATGGTCAGTTTTTTAATTAAAACAGATTTTGTAAAATATGATTTAATTACTGCTGTGTAATCTGCATTTCCTAACAAAATTATATCACCCCGCGGCTGGTGCAGCATAGATTCCGGAGCTTTTGTGCCACTAAACCCAACTTGACCTGCTTTTTGCCATTTCTGTGCAGTAGCAAAGAGGAGACCACACACACTTTCGCTACAGATGACCACTCTGGTGAAGGCAATGCTGCATGTGATGAACCATTGGACATGGAGCATTTCAGAATAAATTTTGAAAATTCTCTTTTTCCTCTCTAGTGGTGCCTGCAGCCAGTGCATAACTTTTGTGTGTAATGCAGGTGAGCGAGTGAATTTATTTTGTGAAAAAATATAACGTATCTCATTGCATGATGTTATTCCTAATGGCGAGTGTGAGCCATGGCCTAAACTACCATGGCTCGCATCATAAGTGTCAACTATGCGCGGGGGGGGGGTCATTGGGGCTTGTCCCCCCCCCCCCCCCCCCCCGGAACAACTTCGTGAGGGGGGGAAGACCCCCCCCCCCCAACGGCTTCTGCCGGGATTTGTTTCTTTGAGAGCTTGGCTTGGGTCCATGCCCATCGACATTACACTGTTGGCTGTCTTGTCTGACAGCTTTGCACAGGGGCCTGTTTATTCCTGCTTCTTTTCGTTTCAGGCTTTTAAAATTTTGACCTTGGGCCAGTGACAAGACCAACGTTCTGCAGAAAATGCCCCTCAAACGGATTTATATGTGTGGTATATGTTGTCAAACTGAACAACTGTAATGTCCGCTTCAGCTATGAAAGGCTAAAAAAAAAAATATTTGAGCTGCACAGCGACACCTCTTGGCCTTAAGAAAACACTAAAGCTTCTGAGAATAGAAAGCATCCCCGACACATTGAGTCAGTGAATGCTTTCACACAGACTTGCTCGACCAGAAAAAAACGTAATTTCTTAGATGACTGCAAATCGGTGCCTTTCGACCTTTCCCTAGAAGTGCCGAGAAAAGAAGATAGTACACATTTTTGATTGGCCAGCAAGTGGTTTTACTACCAGATCTGTCGCCTAACAGCGACACCAGTACTTACGCAAAAAACAATTTTTCGCAGAAAAATTCATACCCCAGCTTCAGACAATGTGTGTGGTACCAAATGGTACTTGCCACCATCTGAGAATTATTTTTGCGCATCCTAAATTGATTTCATTCTTATAATTAAAGCTTCCAGTGCCAACATTACCTCACTTTCTCCCGACTGGTTGCATGTTGTAAAAAGTGATGAAAGCACGGCAGGAAAAGACTACCAAGAATCCAAATAGCAGCATCGCAGATCACAACAAATACTAAGAGACACTGCTTTGAAACAAGAGCCTGTTGAGAAGAGAGCAGATGGCCCTCCGGATGATGCGCTGCTCCTGTGCACTGTTGCTTCATGAGCAAAACAAGTGATATCCAGGGAATAAAAAATAAATCTGGAATCTCTCCCACTAGAGCACTTCTATCGATATTGTGGTGCCGGCATATAAGAGACTATAGTTATGTTCAAATTTTCAATTTAGAGGTCAGACTCTCCGAAAACTTTGTGCACATCACATTCCCTATTCTACTGCCCAGCTGCTGAGCAATCGGCTTCTACCCTCCTCTGTGCCTAGCTTGACTGGATTGACTCTGAAGGGGAAGAACAGCGCCGACTTGTCATGCAGGCGGTTAAAATGCTCGGCCTTCAATTTAGGGCTGAATAAAAGTCACATACTATATATATATATATCTGGAGAAACAGAACGGCGACATAGCATGTCGCCCTCCCTCCCCGCTTCTGGGAAAATTAAAACTACGCCTATGGCTTACGCTCACCGGGGAATTGGCCCTCAGTCTTTTTCTTCATACCATACTTAGCTAGTTACTGTTATAATTTTAATATAACGGCTACCATTAGTAGTAACTTCTGTCATTCACTATTCATGACCACATACTTGTTTGACGCCCTTTGGCCAGGCTGGACCCTTCCACCACTGAAATCCATACACTATCATCGTTAGTTTTGCTGTGATCCTTTATGGAATCTCCAATGTACTGGATGTGCCCAGAATTATTGTCTTCAGTATGTGTTGTAATGCATTGCCCACACATTCTCAACACACAGCTGCAGTGGCTCCACAATTAATGTGGCAACACTGCAGTACATTTAAGTTGGTGTAAGCTCATTCTCTATAAGCATGAAATTAAGTGAAGAGTTTGAACAGGCAAAAAAACTGATCTGCACAGGATTAGCAGCCCCCCACTCCCCTAATCATTGGAGAGGGGCGTCAATTAAGGCGGGCCCAGAACTTTTCCTCAGTCGGAGCTGTCCAGTGTTTGGTTTAAGTCTAGGGTTGTGGCCATGGACGTCGGCAGGGGGGGGGGGGGCGATGCAAAAAGGGGCACTTGCCCCCCCCCCTAAGCTACACCAGCCCCCCCCCGCCCCCCCGTCTCCCAGCCCCGATGAAATTGGGGTTTGCACACCCCAAGACAAAATCCTGCCGATGACCATGGTTGTGGACTACAACAGCGGCCGAGGACCCCTGATGTTGCACTTTAAAAACTGTTTGCTTCCCATCTTTATCCCCGGAAAGCCGGGGACCGAGGGCAGGCCGTTGTCAGAAGCACGTCATCACTTAATTTGAATTTTTGCATACCTTGCTTTTGTTAATTGCTTAGGACGCGACCATTATGCGGAGAGGAAGGCGTAGGCCCTGCTGTGAAGCTCCTCCCCCTTGATGTAGATCCTTGCGCGCGCCTATGCCGATCTGAAACAGCCAATGAGTAGTCCTTCAGACATGCCCGATAATTCAGGCGCCTTCTCAACACTGTCACGTACCCCATAGAAACCCAACGTGTGTAAAAGTAAGTACATTGAAAGTTTCGGATGTCGTCCGATTTTTCGGACTCTTTACCGTGCTTGCCTACCGAGCTAATGCCGCCATTTTGATAGTATGATCCAGCCTTGAACCAGCGTCCTCGTTCGCCTATCCGTTGGCAGCCGTAATCACGGCAGTTTGACGTCAACCACTGTCCGGTGCCGCGTTTGCACTGAAATTCAAGGATTCGTCAATGCCAGAAACTGGCTGCGTCATTTTCACCAGTGCAAATGCGGCAGTAGCATAAGCATTCCGTTAAGCCAGTTTCCAAAAGCCACCTTCGGCTCAGTACATGTTTGTTGTGCGGCAGGGTATGCATGTCCAATGTATCGCGGAGAAGCACAACAAGCGTGGAAAATGGCCGTTGTCGCAGAAATAGTATTTGTGCTTACTTGTGCCTGCACGCTGCCTGCTGTCATGCCACGAGCACGGAGACACATATCAAGTGTATACTCATAGGCGTGCGCACAGGGGGGGCAGGGGGGGGGGGGCGAATCACCGAAGAGGGGGAGGGGCGCAAAGTATGCCCCATACATTGACTTAGTAGGGTGGGGGGGGGCGCTGCGATGAACCTTTGCCCCCCCCCCTGATGGGGAACCCTGCGCACGCCTATGTGTGTACTGACAGGCCTTGAGAGTTATATTCCTTTTTTTTTTTGCGATTTCATGGATCCTCGGTAGTTAAGAAAAAGAAAGCAAAACTTATGTTGACTGCAATTGCACCGGAGTGCGGCGACGTGTACGCATTTTGTATAGGTTCTAAGCATGCTATAGTCCCCACTGTACGTTCTGGAGCTTGACTCAAGTCTAGCTGGAGGACCCCTAGCTGTTATATAATATTCAGGGGCGTAGCCAGAAATTTTTTTCGGGGGGGGGGGGGTTCAACCATACTTTGTTTATGTTCGTGCGTGCGTTTGTATGTGTGCGTATATATATACGCAAGCAAAGCTGAAAATTTTCGGGGGGGGGGGGGTGAACCACCCCTTGGCTACGCCCCTGATAATATTCTTGCATGCATTCCAGGACCTGTTTACTTCTCACCGTTAACCCCGGAAAGGCGTCACGGTGACCAAAGGCAGGCCGTTATGAGCTAGAAGCCCAAACTCGCTTCATTTTCATTTTTTCACCCATTGCAAAGCTCGTTTTCTCTTGGACTCGACCAATGAGAAGCGATACTTCTCATTGCCCTCCATTACGGCGTCCCTCATAATCATAACGCGTTTTCGGACGTGAAACCCCAACAATTATTATTAATAACATCTCGACGTATGATCTTGGTCATCACTGTCGAGACTTCGATCATTGCGAAGTGAAAAAATGAAAAGAAAATCTCATTAGATTTAAGAAGACAGTGGGGAACAATAAAAAAAAAAAGGTTGTTGGTTTTCAACAATGTCATATCTCAATTGTAGAGAAATATTACGGTTAAACAGTTGCCACGCCAAATTTCCTTTTTAACGGCGGCGCTGTTTAAGTTCGGAAAACCACCGGCTCGCGTCGTCAAGAAATTATATCATAATCAATAGCTACGCCTAGCGCGTGCAACGCAACAGCTCGGCCGACGCGCGCTCTCTTCGTTCTCTTCTTCATCTTCTGCTTCACTCCCCGAACACTTGCAGCCTGCGCGCGCTCTCCCACTGCGCCTATTTGTCAGGCGTGGGATGCAATAACTAGGATGGGCGAGAGAACGAGTACAGAGAGAGAAAAAAAATGCCCCCACCTCCCCGAAGGGAATCGTGAGGAAATGCGAATGCATTTCTTGCGCCGAGAGTACGCGGCGTAGTAATTTTAATGGCGTAAAGCTGGACACATCGACGCGCTCAAGTGTCTCCCTTTTGGGCGCCTCTTTCAACGAACGCTTCCTACGTGCGTTCGTAATCACCTCAGGGATGTTGTCACCGCCTTCAATGCAGCACAAACGTGTTTAGAACGCGCTGTTTTCAGGCTGTGCCAAGGCAGCACAAACGCTACAAACGCATTGCAAACGCACTGCATTGAGGCGGTGGCGCAGGGAGGAGAGAGAGCGAACGGCGAGAGAAGGAGCGGCGAAGCACTGCACCTACCCTCTCCTACACTCTCTCCACGCACGCCAGAGCGCGCTCCTCCTCTACTCACTCTCCGCTGCTCCGACCGCACCACCTGCTCCGGTTGCTAGGGGCGAGGATAATCGCGCGCGCCCGCACCTGTTGCTATGGGAGAGGGAGTGAGAGCGGAGATGCGCGCGGACAACGCCGGATGCCTGACATAGCCCGACTAAGAAATGCATTCGCATTTAAAAGAGAGAAAGACAATTAAAAAATAGAGAGAAAGAAAGGGAGCACAGAAAAAAAAGATTAAAGAGACAGAGAAATAAATAGAAATAGATAGAAAGAGACACAAAAAAGAGATAGAAAAAGAAAGCAAGACAGAGAGAGAAAGCAGTAGAGAGGGAGTAGAAAGAAAGAGTACGAGAGATGGAGAGAAAGGGATGAAAGAGAAAAAAATATAGAAAGAGCGAGAAAGAAAGAAACAGAAATAACCATAGACAAAAAGAAAGATAGACGAAACGGAGAGAAATGGGAAGACAGAAAGAAAAATAAAGAGAAACCAGGAGGCCATCAAGCTCCGCTGTTCGTTCTAGCCTTGCGCCACTTATGCAAGCTACGCAAATTATTTCTAGCGACTTTATCGTGAGGCTCTATGCTGTGGTCGGCATTTTGTCAATACAACTAACTTCGCCGCAGTACAGATGAATAAACGGTGAAGCGTACGCTGTGTTGCGGTGAAGTATCCCGACTATGCCGTGAAGCAGGCTGGCTGGCGCTGTTTGCTGAGCGGTTCAATCATATACTGTTCAATATATGCCATGCAGAGTTGTAAAGTGTGGCCATTTCACGCAAAGAAAAAGTAGGAGACTGCAAGAGAGCCTCGCTCCACGGTAATAAAAACTCGTGCGTGCCTTTTCGACTCGATGATGAGAACCATCTTCTTCTTCTTCTCAGTCAATTGCATCATTGTGATAGCAATTATATAGACAATCTCGACGGGTTTTTGCCGTCGCCTTCGGCGTCATGTTCGGTATAAAGTCCAAATCAATAACACCACCCCGCGCGTTGTACGTTCTGCACGCAGCTAAAAGTGCGAGAGCGGGGGTGACGAGGGCGGATGAAGCAGAGATTAAACAAGCCGGCCGTTTCCGTCGCACGGAGGGCGCATGCGATATCAACATCAACCCGCGTGACAGGCATGCCGTCGATTTCTCCTATAGTGTACTAGAATAATATACACTGTAATTGCTCCTCGGGCAAAGAGGAAACGCCTCGCCCATTTTTCCTCGAGCGAAGGAGCATGGACGCCGCACGAGGGGGGGGGGGGGGTGCGAGCTCGAGCAGCTAGTGTGAACTTTGACCATAAGGGCGCGCTCCCGAGCGCTGTGCTCGCGCTATCTCGACGAATGCCACCAAACGGTGCCACGGCGCGATGCCCGGAATTCTACGTGCTGGGCTGCCACCAGTTCGCGTTGAGACAAAAGACTGCACGAAAACCGCTTCTCTCCCTGGAGTGGCCGTATTCCCTTACAGCGGCGTCTTACAGCCTATCTGTTAAAGCCGAGCTCAAACGGGCGAAGTATCGTCCAGCAGACAAGTTTAAACTGCGCGAAGAAGACAACACGTAAGAGCATAGAAACACGCACACACAGCGGAGGAGAGAGGCGAGTTGGAAGTTGAAGAGATGCAGCTCGTCAAACGGAGACGAGGTTCCTTCACCGCTGAACCATGCCCATGTTCGCCTATATATCTTCGCATCACTTTGCATTTTATCGCTGAGGCTTCCCAGCTGCTCCGCTGCACATTTACCTTTACGAAGTTAGGTCAGTTAAAGCCACGCATAAATTGCAGAGTTGCACGAGACCGGATCCAAAGCAGTTAGCTGCTAGCCTTCCTTTGTATAACATTACTATTTGTTGCTATCGCATTACTTGCTTCGCCCTTGCGGCGAAACTGTGATTTTTTACGTACACGCGTCTCTTTATAAGTTATTTTTAAGAGTTCTGGCGCCATCCAGGTTAGATATGAAACACAAACACTAATAAAGAGAAATAAAAGCGGGAAATGGGGGAGGGGCGGTGCAAGAGGAGTTAGGGTCCTCCCCGCCGGCTCTGAAAACACTCCACTGAAAACGCAAAGGTAGTTTAAAGGGGTCATGAACAACCCCTCCGGCTTGGTGAGAAAAATACTCTAAATCTAGCGCTTAATGTAGCGCTAATTGTGCTCCAATCCAGCGCTAATGGTGCGGTAATGTTGCGCTATTGCAGCTCTTGCGTAGGTCAGTTCCTAGTGCTGCGCTTAATGCAGCTCCACTGCCGTGAAAGCCGACGAGGTGCGCAGCACGGGCAACCCAGCGATTCCCTTGGCAATCGTGCGCCTGCCACCGCCTCGGAAATCGCGCGCTCATCGAGGCGGTGGCGCCCTCGCTCGCTCGGCGCGGGTATTAGCAGGATGTTTCGGAAGCGTTTTCCGCGATTTTAGGTAAATTACTGCGATTAATTCTTGGTTATTTCTGTAGCTTATATTATTTTAGACTTTGTTAGTTTATTTTGCCCTGGTTTTGAGCATTTGTTTTAGTCCTGTATTGACCACTGCGTGACCATGAGACATGAGACGGTGGATGGACGACAAGCAGGGCCCCTAAAGTGCTACGCACGTAAAATACTCTGCGGGCAGCAGACACTGCTACGAACATCTCAGCTAAATCATGCAGTCGTGCGCGGCAGAGAGAGTTTAGAAGCGGAACGCGAAGTTGCAATTTTCTCAGGCGCCTTCTTTTCATACAGAGGCCTGTGCTCACTCTCTTCGGAGCTGCCGCCGCCTGCTGTTAGACGTCGAACAGCAGATAGCATGCTATTGGCCATTAGCCGACATAAATCGAGGACGGCGTTCGGATCAGACGCGCTTCTTGCCACGGGGCGCCGCCACTTGCCGGCGCCACGCTCCATAGTCTGCTAACATTACATAGTGAGCCATACTCCCGCACAAACAACGGGAGATAGCGATCGCGTTTCATCACGCGCTCTGAATGCCATGATGCGCGTTGACGCAATTTCTTTCCCCCGTGCCATCCCTTACTGATTAGCTTCCAGCGCGCTCGTCGGGACGAGAAGAGAGAAAGCGCTTAAAGGAGTACTGACATGAATTTTAAAAATTTTCGGGTTGTTGCTCTAAATGAAAGCACGGGTGTCGAGAACCCTAAAAAGAGTGTCGTGGTGCCTGAGGATGCATTGCATATATTTTTAATACCGCTTCTTTCAACCAGCAGTTTCGGTTTCGGTTTCGAGAGGGCGGCTTCATAGTGACGTGTCAAGTCTGCCCGTGACGTCACGGGCAGACTGCAACCCACGAAATATGCACCTGCTGTCCTTTGCTGTCAGTCGAACGTGGTTCATGATGAGTGAACTGTCGTCCAGTGCCTCTGACAGCAATTTCTGTGATTTAGGCTGCATGCAGAACCCAGATTTCGCAAACCAAGTGAGCCGACTTGAAACGTCATAGGGCTCTCCATGCGGTGAAGCTGCCTTGCAGATGCTGGGAGATGAAAACTTTAAAATCAAGCTTAAATATTTATACGTGTTTCCCGGATGCGGTGTGGGGAGAGCGTTAACACTACATGCCAAGGAAAACAAAAACGTCCGTTTTGCTGCACTTCAAAATCGTGTCAGTACTCCTTTAAAGCGCGCGGCAAACACCTGTAGCTCCACTTGCTCTTGACGGAGTCGAGAAGTCTTTGCGGCAATCGATTCGTGAGGCGATCAACTCCGACACTGAGGTCATTCGGTGATTACTTGGTAAAGTGGTTAATGACCCCTTTAATGCCTCTATCTCACACAGCAAGCAGCTCGTTATGCCTGGCACAAAGGATGGACCCCGATTAGACAACTTAATTCATTACGAGTCTTGTCAGCCATGGGCCAATTACAGGCTCTCAAATATTCGGTACGTCGGATAGCGTTTGTCAGACGCCCGGCGAAAGCGTTTTTTATTGCTGTATAAATAGTACGTCGTGGGTATCTAGATAAGGTTGGTTATTCTTTAACCGCAAATCATCTTTTCACTTTTAACCCAGATAACATCATCAAAATCTGCAACCTACCCTGCGCCAGTGCAGTGACTCTTCGTAATAACATGGATGCATCGTAAGTCAGATTAATTGTATGTCCTTCGTATGCCCTTTGTAATCGTACGTATAGTCTTCGTGGGGACAACTGCGTACCGTCACGTGCAAGTGTTCGCAGAAAAAGCCCACAGGGTCCTTTAGGCATTCCCCCAAGACGACTCGAAGGCGAAAGCGGTTTTCTTAATTCTTTTAAATGCGAAGCATTTCTTAGCGAACTTCTGCGACTTTGAGCGTATCTATCTATCCATCTAGCCGCCTACGACTTTGTGCTCTCCTGGCCGTTTCGTTAATCGGATGTGTACCAAAATTGGTGTGGCATAACATGACCTTATTACGAACATACAAGACAGGCCATAACATGAAAATCATGACATGCTTGTCATGAACAGCATGATTTACATTCCACGGCTTTGGCGCTCTTGCGGCCGTTCCGTTAATTTCATATATACCAAAATTGGTATGGCCTGACAAGAGTTCATGACAAGCATAATGACAGGTTCTAACGTGCAAATCATGACACGCATGCCATGTGCACCATGATTTACATGATCTGGTCTCGGGGCGCTCGCGGCCGTTTAAATGAATGGATATATACGAAAACTGGTATGACGAGACGTTTCTGTATGGCGAACATAACTGACACGTGGTAACATGAAAATCATGACATGCATGTCATGTACGACATGGTTAACATGCCACGCTCACGGCGCACTCGCGGCCGTTTCGCTAAATTGATATACACCAAAACTGGTGTTGTGCGATGTGACTGTATAAAGAACATGAGTAATTGGTAGTAACATGAAAACCATGACATACATGTCATGTATGTGATGATTCACATGCCACGCTCGTGGTGCATTCGCGGCCGTTTCGCTGGCTTGATGTACACCAAAATTGGTATTGCGCGATGTGACTGTATGAAGAACATGAATAACAGTTGGTAACATGAAAACCATGACATGTATGTCACGATTTACATGCCACGCTCATGATGCATTGGCGGCCACTTAAGTTTGCTAGCTTGATATACACCAAAATTGGTATTGCGCGACACGACTGTATGACAAACGTAAATGAAAGGTGGCAACATGAAAATCATGACATGCAAGTCATAAACTACATGATTCACATGCCACGCTCATGGTGCGCTCGCGGCCGTTTCGCTAGATTGATATACAGCAAAATTGGTATTGCGCGATGTGACTGTATGAAGAACATGAATAACAGATGGTAACATGAAAACCATGACATGTATGTCACGATTTACATGCCACGCTCATGATGCATTGGCGGCCACTTTGCTAGCTCGATATACACCAAAATTGGTATTGCGCGACACGACTGTATGACAAACGTAAATGAAAGGTGGCAACATGAAAATCATGACATGCAAGTCATAAACTACATGATTCACATGCCACGCTCATGGTGCGCTCGCGGCCGTTTCGCTAGATTGATATACACCAAAATTGGTATTGCGCGATGTGACTGTATGAAGAACATGAATAACAGTTGGTAACATGAAAACCATGACATGTATGTCACGATTTACATGCCACGCTCATGATGCATTGGCAGCCACTTTGATAGCTCGATATACACCAAAATTGGTATTGCGCGACGCGACTGTATGACGAACGTAAATGAGAGGCGGTAATATGAAAGTCATGACATGCATGGCATGTACGACATGATTTACATGCCATGCTAATGGCGCATTCGTGGCCGTTTCGCTAGACTGATGTACACTAAAATTGGTATTGCGCGATGTGACTGTATGACGAACGTAAATGAGAGGTGGTGACATGAAAGTCATGACATGTACGACATGACTTACATGCTATGCTCATGGCGCACTCGTGGCCGTTTCGCTAGATTTATATATACCAAAACAAAGTACTGCGCGAGGCGACTATATGACGAACGTAAATGAGAGGTAGTAACATGAAAATAATGATATGCATGACATGTGCGACATTATTTACATGTCTTGCTCATGGTGCACTCGTGGCCGTTTCGCTAGATTGATATGCACCAAAATTGGTATTGCGCGACGCGACTGTATGACGAACGTAAAAGAGAGGTGGTAACATGAAAATCATATTATGCAAGTCATGTACGACATGATTTACATGCCACGCTCATGGTGCATTCGCGGCCGCTTCGCTCGTTTGATATACACCAATATTGGTATTGCGCGACGTGACTGTATGACGATCGTAAATGAGAGGTGGTAAAATGAAAATCATGATATGCTTGTCATGTATCTCATGATTTACAGGTCACGCTCATGGTGCATTCGCGACCGTTTTGCTAGCTTGACATACACCAAAATTGGTATTGCGTCATGTGACTGTATGACGAACATAAATGACAGTGGTTAACATGCGAATCACGTTATGCATGTCATGTACGGTGTGATTTACATGACACTGTCATGGTGCGCTTCCGGCCGTTTTGTTAACTGGATATATACCAAAATTGGTATGGCATGACACGAGTGTGTGATGAACATAAATGACAGGTCGTGCATTGTATGTACCAGAATACACGTGTCATTATCATGGTATATACCAGATTGTGCATGCATGCATGCATGGCAAACACGCGATATATGGTGAACTAGATGCCATGGCATGAATAATTTCATTTGACTCCTCGCAACCTTGTTTTGAATAAACACAATACAATACAAAGACAAGCAACGCGATGTATGCAGCTCTTTGCTGGCTGCTTCGCATTGCATCGATTCCCACAGTGCGTGGGATCTGCCGGATTTTTTTTAGTCGATTTATTGATCTTCCCCGCCCCCCTCCGAAAGCATTCTGCCCCTAACGTGGTTTTGCACTGCCTCTAGGATCGGAGGCATTGCAAGCTTTCTGAACATCACCTGGTTTTGTACTGCCTCCGTGATCGTCCTACTGATCACAGAGGCAACGCAAAGCGACGATGTGATGTGATGATGTCACAAATTTTGGCTATCTGAGACGTCTTCGCGTCATGATTTTTTGCATCACTCGTGATGACGCCGCCGAAACCGATTGTCGATTTTCGCGTTTCATGAGGCATTTAAGGCTTTCGCCTTAATAATTCGGAACGCCGCAACCGGTGGCGGTGACTTGACTGTTAACGATTACAGGTATACATAGTCCACGTTAAACTTCTTTCAGTGGCACAGCATGTCATGCATAACATATAGCGCTAAGGCGGAAAGGCTTGCGCGTGTGAACAAAGGCAGGGTCACGATACGATTCGGCTATGATGTGACCGCGTGCATTAAATCGTAGTTCACCGACCCACAGCCGCAGAGTGCAATCGCCTAAATGCGCACATCAGCTCAACCCGCGAAGAACCACGGAACGTTCCGGCAAGCGGCGCGGCTTCTATCGGCAAGAACGGCGACGACGACCGCCAAAACCGCTTAATCAAAGCCGACGCTCAGACCCTCTCGAGGAAGAAGCTAACGCGCGGGACACGTCCGCAGCGCCGTCGCATTAAGTATACCGCTCGAAATCCCGTCGTTCACAAAGGAGGCCCGCCGGCAGTTCTTAAGCTCGAAGAAACAAAGCCGCCGGGGATGTTCGGCATGAGCCGCTGCTGCTTGAGACGTGACCGCCACGAAGCAACGGGGGGGTCAAGCCGCGGGTCAATTCATCATAATAGCGCACCAGCGAGCACGAGCTATAACATCCGCTGGAGACGGCCTGAGCTTCTGTCGGCGCGATTTGCATAATTCATCCATATGCCTCTCTTCTGTATAGCAAGCGGCGCTCCCGAAGCCGACGGATTCGCGCGCACCTTGTAGTCGGCCGGCAGGCCATGCAAATATTGCCGTTCGCGCCGCCGGCTCTGCGGCCTGTGAGGGACGCTCAAGAAGTATTCGGCGCGGTAATAATTAGCCCACACGGGGACAGGCGATTCATCATACTTTTCCTCTTCTTCTCTCCCGCCTTCGGGGGCCCGCCTATAAGCCCTGCGAGGGTGTACAGGTATAATAATGTCTGCATGCGAGTAATGCGCGGATTGTGGTCGCCCGCGTTCTTAAGACGCGGACGATCAGAAAGAGTAGCCCAACTTTAGGAATACGTGGGAGCTGCAAACGTGGACTAACAGAGTGCCAGTACACTAGTATAATAACGAAGACTGCTGCTGTGGCCGTTCATGCATCGAGATGTGACAAAGCGGCGACCACACGGAAGGCAATATGCGTATAGAGCTTCCGGCGCTCTGGGCTTCGGCGTGACGTTGCCGAAGCTTTACGGCTTGCGATATGACCACGCCAATATCGCGTACCGGCGTGAGCTTTGTGTGTTGCTTTTGAGCAAGCTTCATCCTCATAGACTAGCAGATATATGACAATTCGAGGAACTCTCACCAATGATAGCAAGTAGGACGGCCATATATAGCTCGGGTATACAGAAACACACATAACACGAGTGGCAATTAAGGACCTGTGGAATGGCTTCGATTGCGTCGGCCACGTCTGCGGTGTGTGTTTGTCGTATACAAATAACGTTAAAATGCACTTGTGGGCTATATAGTTGGTTATTCATTACGGCGTATGCCAGCGCACACCGGCTTGTGCTGTCCTTTTGTTTTCGTGTTCGTCTATTCACCCGGTATGCGCTGCCATACGCCCTACTATTAAGGTTCAGGGGAACATGAAATCGTGTTTCGAGGACTTTTCATCTTTTGTCGTATACAGGGGCGTAGCAAAATCTTATTTTTGAAAAAAAGGTGTGTGTGTGTGGGGGGGGGGGGGGGTTCAGTCACCTTTTATGTATGTTCGTGCGTGCGTTTGTATGTGTGCGTGTGTATACACAGATGCAAAACTGAAGAAATCCGGGGGGAGGGTTTCACACCTCCCCCCCCCCCCCCGCCCCATCTACGCCAGTGGTTGTATACATGCATGCTCTCCTGCGTTGCACGCGACTTAGCGAATCACGACGCGTCAATGGCACAGGGCGACAGGGGTAAAGGGGATGGGTACGTATACATTCAGTGGCGTAAGCAGCAGGGGGTGGTGTGAGAGGTTAAATCCCCTCCCGAAATTTTTACATTTGCATACGTGAACATGTAACATACAATCACCCGCACGAACTTACGTAAAGAAGGGTGGGAGTTGATCTCACTCCGCGAGTTCACAAGTGCGCTTTTAAAATAAAATAATATCGCGGTAATCTTGAGATTCAAGATATGACGCAAAATTGAATGTGCGGTTTGTAGGCTCATGTGGCTTTCCTTTAGCTCTCAGCGCAACATATATATATATATTTTTTTTTTCAAATGCTAAGCACGCAACCCCAATATGTGACTTTTTTCTTCACTCACCCTGGCTTAAAACCAAGGCTTCGCCATCACCTTCCTCGTCACCTTCAGACACTGTACACCGACTTCGTCTCAACGCCGAAGTTTAGGAATAGCTGAATGTGTCACCTTGATTTGACCACTGACCCATATTGTGACAACTGCGGAACAATGGAACATATTTTGTTAGATTGCCAGGCATACGAAGAAGAAGGAACTTGTCTCCAATATGCTCAACTTCGCAAGCACCGCTAGATCTCGGGTAAATACTTGCACCCATGTCTTCTTCTAAGCAACGTCAAGTTTTAATATTTCTGCTGGGGTTCATCGAGGGCACTAACTTAACTGATAAACTGTAGAGCGACTTGCGTCAGAACTGTTACGTTCTCACTTCGACCAATCATATTTTTTATCTCTTTTGTTTTCATTTCCTTTTTCTGCACTCCTGTTCTAAGGACCTTTCTGTCCTCAATCCCCTTCCCCACTACACAGTAGCATGTAAGCGTCTTTATACACGCCGACAGTATTCTCTGTTCTTTAGTAAAGAGCCTTCTCTCTCTCTTCGTTCAGGAGCACAACGTTCATTGGTCTAGTGTAGCGCCTTGAATATGCACTACGCGTATATAGACCGAAATGACGAGGGCACCTCTCTACACAGTGTTTGTCAACCACCTTGTTACTATAGATTAAGAATTGAACGGTTTCTCGGCCACGCAAGACCCCTTCAACTGTGTTTGCGGCGTGTTCACTGGGTCCTTCAAATATTCAACAAGATTGCATTAGTCCTCGTTCGAGGGCGCTTCCGCGCTCTGACGTAATACATTTCATTGAGTTGCGGTGGACTTCAGATGTTGCCGCCGCGGGTGGTCCGAGCGTGAAAGTTTGCGAACGACGCGCAGGGGAAACGAAAAGGCCGTGAGCGATCCAATTCACTTTCCGCTGGTGCTAGAAGAGTGAGAGACAAGGAAGGGGGGAGTCGACGGGGGAGGGAAGCGGTGACGCACTGAATTTGTAGAGAATGCATGGGCGAGCTTTGTGCACACACTAAATGACCCTGTGCGTAGGGGGTAACCGGCTCTTCGTTCGGCGTGGGACGGGCTGCCAAAAGTGCGACAACACGTGCAGCCGCTCGGGCCGTCAGCCTTTCGGCCTCTGTTACACCCATAAGAGAGTAATCTGTCTCCCGCACAATACTCCTTGTACCCATAGGCGTGCGCACGGGGGGGCAGGGGGGAGGCCGGCCCCACCCTATTCACCTAAGAGGGGGGGGGGCGCAAAGTCAGCCCCACAGGTTTTTGGGTGTAGCGCCGCGCACGAATTGGTAAGAAAGAAGATGACAGGAAAGAGGCGCATCTTCGGGGCTTGCCTGGGAAGCTGCAGTCCTGACCATCGCCAACAATTGAGTCTTATCAGCGGACGGGGCGGCGCAAAATTTTGGTCCCATCTGCAGGTTTTGGTCCCATTTGGTCCCGTCCGCTGATAAGACTCAATTGTTGGCGATGGTCAGGACTGCAGCTTCCCAGGCAAGCCCCGAAGATGCGCCTCTTTCCTGTCATCTTCTTTCTTACCAATTCGTACGCGGCGCTACACCCAAAAACCTGCAATGAAATACCAACTAGCCTGCATTGACACCCTTGTCCAGTATATCAGCCCCACACATTGGCATATAATAGGGAGGGGGGGCGCTGCAACCCGGGAGGGGGCGCAATGTCAGCGCCATACATTGACATAATTGGGAGGGGGGGGGGGCGCTGCGACAAACCTTCGCCTCCCCCCCCCCCTGAAAGGGAACTGTGCGCACGCCTATGCTCGCCTTGAAATATCGCGTCTATCGTGATTTCTGAACAAAATGAAAGAGAAAGTTATATTGATTGACTTGTACTAATTGATTTTGTAACGAGGTCGCATCTGACGCAATACCTTCGTTATATGCGGTATTCGTTACAATCATGCGTGCTGTTTGTTCAGGAAACAGAGATTTTTTTTTTTTTTTTAGAAATCGCCTGTGACAGATAGCATACACTGTAGTCATTGAGCGGCTGATAGGACTTGCACGAAAAATCGAAACACGTAGTTGTCTAATTAATTAAATTCACTAATTATAAATTTAAATAAATATTTCGTGGTACATTTTGCATACCAGTAGTCTATACACCTCGCGAACTCACCGCCTGGTATTCGTGAACTGGAACACGTGCTGTGAAGTAACTAAGATGCAATTCGGTGATTACTGTTAATTATCCGACCATGTATTTGGATACCTCGCGCACGTATACCGTACGCCGCTTGGAGCAATAGAGCGCAAGGGCTACAATGGCGCTACCTGTCCCAGAGTGTTTTTAAATATTCTGATTCGTCTTAAAGAAATAAAAAGAAACGGCCTGTATGTATGTTACACACTGTTGCTGGCGACAAATGAAAAAGAAGAAGAAAAAAGAAACCATGGATGTGGATTAGTTGCTATATATGACATATAGTCGCATCTTACTGCCTACCCTGATCCTCCGCTCATCCTCTTACCTTCCACTTCTTTCTAAACACAGTAGCCGGACTCGAAATGCATGATGTGGGCTTTGTGAGACCGCTAGCTAAAGATTACATTTTACATCCTTCGTCTTTGACAGCTAGGGGATGTTGAGCGTTGTTGTCTTGTACCGAATAATTAAGCCGAATGGAAGGCTTATACACGCGATCGCAAAGTCACGTGACTAGGCGCCTTCGCGCATGCGCATTGTGTACCCCGCGAGCTGTTCTCTCGTTCGCTCACACGCGCGCGCATAATAGACGAGGAAGCGACGCGCGAATCTGGAGCACCCGCTTTGAGATGCAAAGGAGCCGTGGCCGATTATCTTTTCTGCGCTCCGCGTTAATAACTCGTTAAATACGGTCTCGGAATAAACACTTCCACGTATACGCATACGCATATATACACGGTCGACATGAAGCGTGCGGTCACCCTCGAAAAACCGTTTTGCTGCGCCTTCCGACTGCACTGCCCCCTCCAAGCCACACTTTCTCCGTGTTTGCATCCCCCCTCCACTCCTCGAGCTTTCAAGCCGCACTTCTACAGCCTTTGCCTTTCGCGCGTCACATTTTTCTTTCTGTTATTACTGTGGCCACCTCACTCTCGCTCCTACCTACCGTTCCGTTCTTCTTCAGAGAAGGCAACAACCACCGGCAGAAAGTTGCGAGCTCGCCAGAAAGAAAAGCCATAAAAGATGCGCATTAGCTCTTTGTGACCCAGAAACACGCCACGGCGCGGCGAGACGCCTCCGCAGCACCGACGAAGTACTTCCATTATGCCGAGCGTCCCGCGCACCGCAAAGGGTGAGTACACCACGTACGTCACAACCGACAACACCGGGTCTCACCCCCCCCCCCTTTATTTTTTTTTTTTTGCCAGCGTAGGAAGGGCGTTGAGTCATCCCTGAGAAGATGCAGAAGAGAAAGGTTGACCGGAGGATGGCGTCTGCGGCTTCGGAACGGCCTTCGATGGGATCTGCGCAAGCTTCAGCGCGCATACCTTAGGTGGATGGTTACGGCGCGCGCATTGCGTGCAGTTTTCGTCATACGCGCGCACGCGCGTTCTCACTAAAGTAGTAAAGCTGGCGATAATGAAGTCAACGCATGGCACCGCCAGCAGCTCCGTGTCCACTCGGTCAGAGCAGTGGTCATGTGTTTTCCTCTCAAGGCGAACGAAGATGCTTTTCCGTGGTGCTCGCTGTGAGCACTTTCGTTCCGCTGTCCGCCGGTGAAACCGAAAGCCGGCGCCGCCGTTCTTTGTCCTTTTTTTTGTTTGCTTGTTTCTTTGTTTCTGGTTCTCGAACGCTACGCGGCTGCGCGAATTTTTGAGGAATTCGATCGCCTGTTTCCCCTCAAGGTCTCCATCTTTTCTTTGTCACGACAATGCATGCCCTGCCTTCCCGGTTTTTCTTTCTTTCTCTTTGCAAGGCAAGATGTTGCAAGTAGGCGTGTTCCGGGCGCCCATAGCGTTGGTTGTCTAACCGTGACAGCTGAAGCTTGGGAACTTTTACTAGAAAGCCTTCACCCCATGCGCCACGTAATGTTTTGCAAGACAAGTTGCGACCTGATTGCAGCACCAGTGCGCGAAGTCTTGAACCGTTTTTCTTTTTGAGAGACTGCCTTCTGGACAGTCGGTAACCCAACCCGGGTCGCTCCTGTTCCCCTCGCACACGTGGAAAATCTTGGCGAATGGATGGAAACTCTACCGATGTAACGACATCTGGAACTTAATAATAATAATATCTGGGGTTTAACGTCCCAAAACCACGATATGATTATGAGAGACGCCGTAGTACGCGGGCCTCAAACATTTTCGCCTCCATCGAAAATGCAGCCGCCGCGGCCGGGATTCGATCCCGCGACCTTCGGGTCAGCAGTCGAGCGCCATAACCACTAGACCACCGTGGCGGGGCCATCTGGAACTTCAATAACGCTAAAGGACAAGACAAAAAATTCCGGAGGTGACCCTAATTCTTGACTTAGATCTGTCACTCGTACCTTGGCGTTCGCGTGCCCACGGATCTCAGAGGCCACGCAGAAAGAAGCGGGTGGTTGAGATCTTCTCCGCCAGGTGCCGCAACGATACCAGCTGCTCATAATCTGCACCCTGGGTCCCAATCCAGCCCCCCGTCCAGCCTGGCTCCCCCATTCCCACTCCAATTTATTGTGAATAAAGTTTATTCCTCCTCCTCCTTTCAATGAACTCAATCAATTAATTTTAATGAATTATTCTGTCAGTTAATCGGCCCTTATCTTAAATAAAGTTATGTTTCGATATCATATGTATCCAATATAACTGTTAACTTGACCCAGAACTATCGGTTTCTATTTTCCATGAGACTCTTTAGGAATGCGCGGAGAACCAGAAGTACGCGCTCGACCGGAAGTGCTTAAAAGAGAAACAAGGGTGTCTCTACAGTGGCTAGAATACTGTAGTGTCACCCGGGATGACTCGCGGTGCTCACGCCACTAAAAAAAAAAGTTAGTGAAGGCGACCGGATAGGCGCTGTCCAGATCCCTGCTGTGCTAGACAGCGCACGTCTCATCCTTTGGCGTCTAGCAGTTTGTGTTGCCGATGTGGCGCGTACGAGATGGCTAGATGAAATGAGGTAAATCAAGGAATCCATGGAATACAATGCGTTATTCCATTGTCTGTAGTCGCTGTGGTTCACACTCGCGCACTCTTGGCCGCTGCGGTGGCTCAATGGTTACGGCGGTATACCTGCGGACCCGAAAGGCACGGTTTCGACCCCGGCTGTTGCATTTCGTTGGAGGCGAAATGCTAGAGCCAGTGCACTGTGTGATTTCAGTGCGCGTTAAAGAAACCCTATAGATGGTCGAAATTGTCCGGACCCATTCACTACGGCGTCTCCCATAGCCTGAGTCGCTTTGGGACGTTCAACCCCACAAACCAAACAAGCATTGCTCTCCGTGGCAATGCAGAGAGGAGCAGAGGCTTTCTTGCATGGGTGTAACTGCGCCAAGTCATAGTCATAGTTAGCATTAAGTGGTGTAAACTGCCTTGATTTGCTCATATTGATAAGTTGTCTGAAGAGAGAGAGAGAGACTCAGACGAAAATGATTTAAAGAAATGCTGGAGATGTTAGCCTGGCTATTCGCCTGACACACTACTCCAGCTACTGGGTGATGATTATGATACAAATACACTATTAAACACACAAACACGCACACACGCACACACTAATTATATTAACACACACACTTCAATGCGTGGATGGAAGCCAGTTGTTTCATGACCCGAAGGTCGCGGGATCGACCGAAATGCCAGAGGCACGTGTGCTTAGATTGAGGTGCACGTAAAAAAAAAAAAAAAAAGCCCAGATGGTAGAAATTTCCGGAGCCATCCACTACAGCGTCCCTCATAATCATATCGTGGTTTGGGGACGTAATAAACAATAAATTTTATCGTTTCACGAGGTACTTATTTCGAACCTGACAGAAGACGATAAGCTCTGTGTGTGTGTACCAAGATAACGCCAAACCAGCAGGTCTCTTGGCGTTTAATCTTCAGAAAGCATGATTTAAGAAAGCAAACTATTATTTCTTCGCGATACGTGAGAGTATGTATATATTGTATATATTGTATATATTGTACGTATATATACCCAGCACCTCCACCACTTGTGAGACGACGCCCAGTTCAGTAATCGAAAGGTTATATTTCAATGTAGTAACGGCGTGAGTCCAAAGCGGCGCAGCCCGCGTGGCAAACGAAGATGATGATTACAATGGTTTCTGTACAGATGTAGATGAACTATATAGTCAGCGCTCACAATATATATATTGACATAGGCGTGCGCATGGGGGGAGGGGGGGGGGTGGCGACGGCCGCGCCCTTCCCTAGTCCTAAGAGGGGGGGGAGGGGGGTCGGCGATCAACCTTCCCCCCCCCCCCCCCCCCCACCTGATGAGCAACCCTGCGCACGTCTATGTATATTCTCCATCTCTTCTCTGGTTCGGTGCGCCGACTCGAAAGTACAGTTTGTCCTCGAGAGAAGACCCTGTCGGGTCAGCAGGGGCTCCAAGCCTTCACCAATACGAAAAATCATTAAGGACGAAACGAAAAGAACAAAAAAAAAAGGAAAATTGATATAGTTGATAGCTCCTCCTGACCCGACAGTACTTTTTCTCGTGTACAAACCGTGCTTCCGAGTCGGCGCACACCGAACCAAAAAGAGAGAACAAATTGAGTATCAGACAAGCGGACAGTCCTTTTCGGGTTTTTCAAAAATAAGAAGAACGACGTTGTACTGGTTGTACTGAGCTGGAAGTGCCGCGGCACGGATGCGGCCCGACGTCGGGAAGCAGATTACTGGAGACTGGAGGAAAGGGCGTCGATTTAAAAGGCACCGGCAGAGAAGAAGCGCCGAACCAGTATTTCCTTTTGCTCTTTCTTTAAAAAAAAAAAAAAAAACGCCGCCAGTCAGAGAGTCGGGTATAAAGGAGATGCGTCGTGCCAAGGACAGAAACTAAAAGCACCAACAAAAAGAAAAACCAGTTCTACGCTCGTCAGGAATGTAGAGGGGAACTGGGGGGAACTGTACGATGCGATCCAGGTGGCTGTGAAACCGCAGAGCTCATCTGTCCATTGGATTCCTCCAGCCATATTGTCATAGTCCTAATTATTTCGAACGCCTAACGTTGTCTTGAGAAATGTTCAAACGCGAACGCGACACTACGCTCGTCTAAACGCTTTTGACGTCGCTGATGTTAATAAACGGCGCGAATTTGGAGTATTCGTACGTGCGCGGGGTAGATTGGAGCCAAGCGATTACATGGGTAGTCAGGAGCGCAGCGCAACGGCAGCGCCGCTTTCCCGCGGCGGCACAGTTCGAGATCAACGCGAGAGGACGTCGCAGTCGGCGCGAGTTTAGCGCCCCTGCGGCGAGGAGTCGCCACTGGCGATGGCGCGCGTTTCCTCTCAGTCGTTGGTTCGGTGTTCGTGCGGTCCGCGTCAGTGCGCGGTTTTGTACCCGTGTTTCGGCCTCTGCCTACCGGCGTGCTGTGAATTGTGCACTTGACACGCCCCTGGACCTTTACACAGACCGCTTGCGGATCGTCCCCGGAATGACATACGCGCTCAGCTAGCCGGTGAGTACTTCCATGCCGTGTGTGGGACGTTTCCTCCGAAAGCCGCTCACTGCGCGCCGGCGGCTCTCTCGTTCGCTCAACGCGACGTGTTTCGGACACTCTTTTAGAAACTGTCACGTGTTGACCGCTGCGTGTTCCGTGGCAAGTGGATTTATTGACCGAGAAAACGAAAGCCACCGTGTACACTCCTGAGATGCGACACCGGTGCTCATCACTTTTTTTTCCGCGGTTATTTCTGGGGTCTCGCGAGACCACTGTAAAGATCGCACGGCTTCTTTGCCCCGGAGCGCAAAGTAGTTTTGCGACTCTTCGTTTGTTTCGTATTTCCTTTCTTGTTTATTTTCTCGATAGACGCGAGAACAGCGCGTGTGCCGTCCTGATCGGAAATCTGTTTGTGGCTGCTAGTAAAGAAAACTTGGCGCGTGCCGAGTTTGCTCCACTTTTGCAGCCCGGCTAGACGGACGTACGAGTACACCGGCCCGAACAGCCCCTGCGGTGTAACGCCGCACGAGATATCAAAGATTCCGGTTTGCCAACCGCCTTCGAGCACGCGTCCTACAGACTTAGTTGTGCCGGCCGGTCTGTCGGTCGCTGGGGTGTCCAACCTTGAAAAAAAGAAACGCCGTCCCGTATAACTGGGAATAAATTTCAAGCCCAGGTCCTAAAGAGAAGACGGCACATTAGCGATTCACTGCAAGACCTCCGTGCCTGTGGACAAGATTTTCGTTTCGTTCTTTTTGACGCAGTATTTCCGAGCTACGGAGAATATATGATTTTGCGCGGCGTTACTGGGTCAGTTCTTTCGCATGGGCAGCACGTTTCCGTTCACGGGAGACTTCGACGATGAGTTTGAGAAATCGATCTGCCGAGTCGATCGAGTTGTTTGGCCTTCGTACACTCGTTTCTTCAGTTTCGCTTGCGCTAAGCTTTTGCACACTCCCACGTTTCGGTCGTAGGCGCCGTTCCGTCGATTGCGGCGGACTCGCTTGCATGTGTCGCCGCTCCGCTCAGGAGCTGTTGCATACAGTATTAGCTGAAGGACTCTGGTATTAGCGATGCTTTTTTTTTCTTTTCTCGGAAACCCGGGGTCTGGGACGCTGTTCTGTACGACCTATAGGTATAGGCGTGGAAAAACAGCGTGCCGAGCTCCTCCGGATTTGGCCGTACAATATACCCAGCCGCGCGGCACAGCTGCGAACATCGAGTGGAGGTTTCACGGAGCGTTTGGAACCGTTCGGCGTTCCTTTGATCACGCGCCCGGAAGGCGAAAGCCGCCCCGCCGACTTCGAGCTCGGGTTTTGCGGCTTGCGGGCTTCTTTCTTTTTCTTTCTTTTCACTTTAGGGGCCCGGCTTGTCGTCCATTCACTGTCTAATGTCGCATGGTCACGCAGTGGTAAGTACATGCCTAAAACAAGGCTAACAATGCTAAAAACAAGTACAAAATAAAGTAACAACGTCTAAACTAATATAAACTACAGAAACAAACAAGAATTAATCGCCGTAACTTACCCCAAAACGCGAAAAATGTTTCTGGAACATCCGACTGAGAACCGCACAAGAGAGGACGCCACCGCCTCGGCAAGTGCGCGATTGAGGAGGCCGTGGAAAGCGCGCGATTGCCGGGGGAATCGCTGGGTTGCCCCGGCTACGCACTTCCTCGGGTGACTCGGTGTCGTAGAACAAGTCTAGAGGGGGCATGTCAGTAGCTCGGCGTTTTTGCCGCATCCGGCAGCCATCGTTATCCGGGCATTGCTCTCTCGGTGATTAGTGTCGCAAGTCTTTGGGAGATGCCGCTTCAGGCGACGAAGTCTCGAACATCGTCGGATGTCCGGTCTGTGGCGATGGTATAGGGCAAGCCGGCGCTTTCCGATTGATGTGTCTTTATGTGCCAATGCAAGCGGTTCCACGCCCTCGCTCGAAAGTTTCTAGGCCAGCACTAGCCCAGGCGATTGTCGAGGTCTTGCGACGGATGCCTTAAAAAAAAAACGTGGCATCTATATCCAGAGGTTCGGGGTGGACTACTAACGACGGCTGTGTACAATTTAGGAATCTGAGCATGGTGGAAACCGTTTGACGACCATAAAACATAGCCGGAGACAACCCAGTAGTGCCTTGAGATGAGAAGGGAACCTGTAAATAAGTGCAATAGTGCGGAAGGCATTTCCTTCTGTTCCAACAGGGACAACTGAATGACCACTTTGAAGATCCGAGCCTTTCAACATGTCCGTTAACTGGTGAAACACAAAGATTACGATGAGTTCAAAGGGAGCGAAAGCTCCAACGAAGTTTATATCTGATTTGTATGACTGGCTTCTTCAGTATTGAGAAGGTCTGAGGTGAGCGGCGCTTACGGAGTCATGTACAGGGGTGACGGAAAGAAACGCGAACAGTGAGACGCGCCGTTTACATCGCGCTCTGACCTTGGTGGCAATAAAATGATGCTAGAGTGATCCTTGATTGTATCATGGATGACTCTACTAGTGGATTTTTATTACTATACAGGCTACAACCATTTGCAAAGAAATGTGGAACATGAAAACGCGTATATGCCGCACTGTTCGCGTTTCTTTCCATCGCGATAGTACGTGCAGCGAGGTTCGCAGATACCTGCCGTGGGCCTTGTCAATAGGTAGAGGGCGGTGTTCCCATAGCATGGTTGACGTCTGCCGAATGTTTACCTTTGATTCAAAGATGACAGTGTATTCTGCGAATTCACTGAGCTTCGAAGCAGCGGGTGTTCAACAGGGGATCAGTACGCGGGCTCACAAGTCGACGCTGAAGCTTCGTTTAGCTTCAAGTCTTCCCACGAATACTGTACCTGGCCATGACTGTTCACAAACTCACTGAGAAGCACTGCTTTCTAAATGGCGCACCAGTCGTGTGTAAGCTGGCGTTGCTTTCGAAAATTTTCCACTGTCGACCCAAAGGTCGCGGGATCGAATCCCGGCCGCGGCGTCCGCATTTTCGATGGATGCGACGGTGCTCGAGGTCCGTGTGCTTAGATTTAGGTGCACGTTGAAGAACCTCAGGTGGTCGAGATTTCCGGAGCGTTCCTCATAATCACATCGTGGTTTTGGGACGTAAAGGCCCAACAATTAATATTATTATAGCTTTCGAAAATTTCGCTTACTGCGCTCCTCCGCGTGTGTCCCAAGTCTGGTTACTTTCCATACAGTTCGAAACGTTTCACAAATACTGTATACTACACCTCGGAACTATTTCGAAAGCCGTGACGAGATTTCTTCGCGTCGGAGTAACTTGCTACCTTCGCTGGCACTTTAACTTATCAAGCGAAGCTTCTTGTTGTCCGCAACGCCAGCGCAGATAGTGAGCCGTTCAAATTACGCAGAATCAAATTACGCAGAAGTTTGCGTAATTTGATGCCAAGGATGTGGAGACCAAATTTAAGGGAAGCAGAAGTGTTAGAATAAATTGTCGTGTAATTTACAGCAAATACAACATAATTATGGAATTATAGTACAGTCAGTCATGGTATATTTCTTCATACAGCGAACTTAGCGACCACGTGCGATAGTTATCTGCTGGCCGTGATCATTCCTAATAAAGGTAAAATATTTTGAAATTCCGGCCGAATCGCCGCACGCCCACGCTAATGCCCTCATCGAAGCTATCGTGTGTAGCAAGATATTTAAACCATGAGTGATGCAAGCGGACTTTAGGTAACGAGTATACTTAATTTACCATTAGGTCAGTATCTGCGGTCTCTTCCTTGTTAATAGCGCACACAAATGGCAAAAGGGAGTCGCGTCTCTAAATGAGGACGCCATGTGGCAAAGGGTTATCTTCTGAAACTCTGCGCTTAAAGCTCGAGGCCGCGGGCCCGATTGCCACATTTCGATCGGAGCAAAATGCAAAACGCTCTTGTGCTTAAATTTAGGTGCACGTCAAGGAAGCCTACGTGGTCAAAATTAATTCAGAACCTCCCTCCCTCCGCTGCTGCGTGCTTCCTAATTATATCGTGATCTTCGGCCCGTAAAAACCCCATACAATATTATTTTTCATCTGTATGTGTAGTGTTAACGGCGTAAATGACGTCGAAGTATTGCTGTCGCGTAGCGTAACAGTGCGCTCTGTCCTTTCGTTTGACTGACTCCGCCGTTTCTTTCTTTTTGCGCTGTTTCAGTTCAGAAATGACAAACCGGCTTGCGCAATCTTCAACATTAGTGGCGTAGCGCTCGACTTATCTCTATAAAGCGCACGTGGCAGTAACGCCGTCGTCCTATCTCTACACGCTCTGGCTCGGGTTTCCAACACCGCGACTCCATGCAACGCACTGCCGCTTCTACAGCTGCAACTGCCTTCCGCCGGATCCGATTCCTCGGTGTATCTTTCGGAGTGTTACGGAGCGGGCTAAAAAAAAAAAAAAACAATAGACAAAGATAAACCCTTCTTGTGGGACGCATGGAGCGCTGCATCAGTAGACCGATCATGCGGTGTTTCCGGTATATGTGACAATATTGCGTGGCCGCAGACGGATCTCTCTTTCCCCCTTTTTTTTTTTTTTTACGCGAAGCACGTTGAAGAGGGACGGAAGAAAGGCGAAAGACGGGAATGTTAACCAGAACAAGCCAAACGGTTTGCTACCCTACATTGGGAGCTCATGGAGAAGAAAGACGACAAATTAGGAGCGAGCGCTATATGGGTCACGCAGCCGGCCTTGGCAAGCGTACACTTACATCATCATAACAGCCCACATCACAGGATGACAACACTTGTCTGTAGTGGGTTCGGTCGTGCCACATTAAAAAGATGCGGACTGGAATCGAACCCTCTACCTTAGCATCGTAACGCCTCGGCCCACTATAGAATAGCTATGGCGCGACGGGTTCGCCGAAAGGATTCGGTGCTCCGCCAGAGTTCATTCGCTGAAAGCCAATATAGACGTCGCTGTTTTGACAGCGAGTGTAACAGCACCCGCGTCACTCACTGCCGGTTTGATTTGTTTGGAAGCAATTAAGGCGGCGGTCCCGTTGGCCAACAAGCCGCTAACTGCTGATTGAACACCTTGCAAGCAGAGGCTATTTAGTGTGCCGTAGGGAGCCACGCCTCGTGTGGCGGCAGCAGTCATTGACTCGTTACAGGGAAGCTATAAAAAGGTGGTCCCGTGGCGGCTTTGCTGCCGCGCGTGGTTGACTCGCGACGACTGCGTGGTCGATAAGTACTGGCGACGAAACGTGCGCGAAGCCAGTCTCTTTGCTTTTAAACGTCACTGTCAATTGTCGTAAGATACCTTATACCTCGCGGATACCTTGCTCGGTCGTATTTCGATGGGGTGCGATATGCAATAACATCCGTGTACTTAGAATTAGGTGCGCGTTATAAACAACCCCAGGGGGTCGAAATGGAGCCGGAATCCCCCGCTATACGGTGTGCGTTTTGTGTTTTACAGCGAAGGCTCTTATGAGATCCCAACAACAGCCGATTTCGACGCCGTGGTTGTCCGCCGCCGGTGTCCTTACGCTATGGCGCTAAAAAAAAAAAAAAAACACACACACACACACATGAAACAAGAAAAACTTTTTAGGATCAGCTGAGATTTGAAACCGGGCCCTCTGCGTGGCGGTCGATCACACTACCACAAAGTCATGCTGTTTTTTTTTTTTTCTTTATTGCACAGAACCACGCTGGAGCTTGAAACTCCTTCACAAAAAGACCCTATACAGGCGTCATGTCGGGCAAGGAACCGCGTTAACATATTTAATGTAGCGTGGTAGAAGAGTAAAATAACAACCCGGCGTCACACAATGCGAATTGCGCAACGAGTCGGTCGTTGAATGCTTCCAACCCATTACAAAGGACTCAGCCATAATTCTTCATCGTCATCAGCCGCAGCAGAAAGTGCACATAATGCCTTACATATGTGTAGCGGGTGCCTCGCTTATCTGTAAAATGACCAAAATTGGCACAGTGGGTGCTTCCCTTGCTCATGAAAATTACGATGATTAATGACGTATTAGGTACCTTGCATATGTACCTGTATTTGCCCCAAGAGAGTCTACATTGGGATCTAGAAAGGCCGCTCTTTCAGCTTTCGCTGTTACTGTGCTGCGTGTTCCGCGCAGGCCTGGCGATTTAAGTAAACGAACAGTGCTACGGTAGACGTACACGCATGCGAACGGTTGGGCTGGTGCGTTACATGGTTCACGACCATGTTAATTCACGACGCGATGTACAAAAATTAGGAAAACATTCGCTTAACAGCCCGAGGTGGCGGTGCCCATGTGTCTTACGCAAAATCGTTTATAGGTCACGTGCATTTCGTTCTCGGTCTACTCCCGTGTCTTTCTTCAAAATCCTTACACATGGTGCACCGAATTAGAAGAAACGTAACGCACTTTCGAGTCGCATTAATCGAACAGTTCGGTGCAGCTCGATCGCTTCGTTTCGCGCCCGGGATGAAGTATTCCGTCGACGACGACCGCGGCGACAGTCTACAAAGGAAGCGCAAGCCGTACCGAGAGAGGATTCGCCCGCGAGGCCAGGCAGGCCCCGAAAGCGTGGCAAAATGCCTCCGGAAATGCGGAAAGACTTGAGGCGCGTCGCGTCGCCGCGTGGGGCTTGGTACAGTTTACTACTACACGAAGAGAGAGAGGAGGAGTGGATTCCCTTTCCTCACTTCCAAGTTTCGGGAAGTTGGCAAAATGGACCGCATTCCGTCCGTGGGCTGTGCGTACGAAAAAAAACCGCGTCCGGTTGGTTGTGTTTCTCTGCCTCGTTCGCTCTCTTTTGTTTTTGTTTTTTTTCTTGTCAGGCGGCATACTATTTTTCTGTCTTATCCGTTTGTTTCTCATTTTTGGTTCTTTCTCGTTCCTTTCTCAACCTTTCCTGAGGCGTTACCGTATTTACTCGTGTTAAGCAGGCCTCGAAGAAGCTGACCCCTTCTTTTTATTGCTTCAGCGGCTATAATGGCGTTCTGGTGTTCATTTCAAGGTCGCTGTTCATTTCTGGTCGCCGCTATTCGATGAGGGCGAAATGCTGAAACACTAGTGTAATTTCATACGATCGCACGTTGAAGAAACTGAGTGGTCTAGTGTAATACGGAACCCACGCCCACTACGGCTTTTCACGGCTGCGGAGTGATCAATCAATCAATCAATCAATCAATCAATCAATCAATCAATCAATCAATCAATCAATCAATCAATGAATCAATCAATCAATCAATCAATCAACGAAAGATTCTTGACCGATACTAATCGAATAAGCTAAAATGATACCGACGACCATGAAGGCTTAAAGATAAATCGCGTAAATGTATGCGAATATACGAAATGCCAGCGAAATCAAATCCATGTCATATTAAGTCACGGGTTCGAGTTCCTGCAGCGCGAGCGCCGCATTCTGCTGGGGAGCGGAATGCAACGAACGCCACACTTATCGATGTTTTTGGTGCACGTCAACAAAACATGACAAGCGAAAACGATTGCAATTCATTCTGTGCATGCCACTGCGGTTTCTCTCGTTTTTTGTGGTCTCCTCGCTACTAACGTTAATGTTGCAGCGCAAACATGTGACACCCCACGTAGAAAAGACGCCACATACATAACGTCAGGATTATGTACCAACTAGCCATGGGCGTCGGCAAGGGGGTGCTAAAGGGGCACTTGCCCCACCAGCACTTGCCTCCCACCCAATCTGCACCAACGCTCCCCCCCCCCCCTCCCCTCAGCGGCGATCCAACACGGGTTTGAACCACCACATACAACGTCCTGCCGACGCCCATGCAACTATAGCCCCAACTGAAGTTTTGTTGATGTGCCTGCTAACTCGGGTCTACGTCTTGAGCATTGGCGTTTTGCTAGTGACCGCCTTGCGCAAATGGGGAGATTTTTTCTCGGCTTTATTGGGCATCGTAAAGTTATCGCTACTATCTCTCTCTCTCTCTGTCGTGCGTTCGTTTTAACACACAGCCTAGTATTTTCTCCGACTCGCAGTTATAGTGTTCATCTTCTAAACTTAGCATTGGCCTAGGCTCGAGTAATTACGGTATTGTGGCATTCCCGTCGAGGAAAGGGGGTGAGGGAAGGAGATTGCCCCCTCTCTAAGTGCCTTGAGGCACGCAGGCTCTTTCCTTATCGCGATCGGCCCAATGGCCCCCAGCAGTTTGGGCGGCGCTGCTTATCTAAGTGTATACCTGCCATCGTCACAGATCTCGGAGGCGATAGCGGAAGGGAATAACGGGTGTGAGGGAGGAGGGTTTCGTTTCTTTCACGGATGGGCTACAGCTGCGCATGCACGCCTCTCGCTTCGAACCAAGGACCTAGATATATTTTTTTTTTGTACGAAACTGCGTCTTTTTTCGAGTTTATACATAGAAGTAAGGAAAACCCTCGGCTCGGAACGAGATTGCACTCATCAGAGCGGTCAACCGTATGTGATTTTTTGTAAAATATTTTTGTTTTGTTTTGTAAGTGCGTTTGCGTAATGTCGACGTTGTTGCCGGAGGAAGATCCGTCCCTTACTTTTTGCGGAAAGAAAGCAATTAAGAAGAGAGGAGACGACTCGCTACGTTACGTGAGTAGGCGCTGTAACGGGACAGTATAAGCCGAGACTTAACAGGACGAGCCTACGCTTTAACATTGCGGAAGGAGTTTGTCCGCAAACTTCTCTCCATTTTGATGATAATTAGTAACGCAACACTAACAGAGGCGAAGAAAGAACATACAAGGACAAGCGCATACTCGCAACCGAAACTTTTTGAAATTATCAAAATGGAACCATATAAACTCGTCCAAATGTCTACGCTTCTACAGTTCTTTCATTTGCGGATTACTGGGATACCGGTGACGTAAACGTGAGCGGTCGGGTTGGTGGCGCCACTTGGGACCACACAGCGCAACCAAACATAAACGTGTTTATTTATTTATTTATTTATTTATTTATTTATTTATTTATTTATTTATTTATTTATTTATTTATTTATTTATTTATTTATTTATTTATTTATTTATATTTACTCTCCGGAACAGGGGTATACACTCCAAGGGGAAAGGGCGATGCAATTTATACACACATTAGCAAAAATATTCATGGAATAAACAAATTAACACATTCATAATACACTTCAGGGAACGTAAACAAATAGAATAGAAAAAGAAAACATCGGAATAGCTGTCTTATTTTACAAGAGTGGTCAGAAGGGGTATACGAAAATCAAGACGATTCAGAAGAAACGGAAGAAGTATAAAGAGATTGCGTCATTGTCGAATGCGTAAGGGCCCGTGTGACATTTCTAAAGAACACGTTCTTTTAATGCGTTCCCCTTAAGAACAGCAAAAAACAAAAAGAAAAGAACACGAGTTTGTCTTAAGCCTGCTGTGTGATGCTTACGATAAACTTGCTCCAAGAATACCAGCTTTTCCTATAACTGATGAATATTGAGGTAATTCAGCGTAATCAGAGGTAACGAAAGGTAATGCTAACTCGTCTCTTTCCACACTTTTTAATGTCTTCCTTCGTCGACGCAAACACCCATCAAACATATTTAACGCGCTGTGTTTGGACAGTGATATCGCCACCAGCGTTGTAATTGCCGTCTACCGCCTCAGGTGATCCGGCGTGCCGCGAAAAAAAAAATAAATAAAAGAAAAACAAGCGCTACAGGATCCCTCGAGAAATCCTCGTTTTATCGTTTGGCTGGATGCTAATTTTCTCGCCCATCAATCTTGCTCTACTTCGTTCATTTCCGTGAAACTGGTTTGGTCGTTAACAAGGTTTACCGCGATTCCAGGTGCCGATTAATTTGCCCTCACGCCGCCATTATACCGGTTTCCCCGCGTGGTCCATTTAGCACGCCGGCTGCCCGGAAGGTGGTTACACTGTGGAATCTCGTTGATACGTCTTTCGCGGGAACTGGAAAACAAAACGTTATTATACAAACATTGTATTAACCAAAGAGGTTAGAGAGAGGATGAAAATACGTATACTAGTCGTCAGCAAGTTGTTTTTATTGAGCAACGTTGAAGTAGCTGGTCGATTTGAGCTGCACTTTCTTCTTCTTGCGGCTCAAAGATCGCCTGGCAGCGATCTTTTCGCCGCAAAACCGACGCCGCTGTGGCCTCAGCGGCTCTGCAGCGTGCAGATCGTAGCTTGTTGAAACGCGGTTTGAACTTCGACACCGAAGAACAAATACGATTTCTAGGTATATCGGCCAAGATACACTTTTTCTGTCGTGTCATCCAACCTTGGGGCAAAAATGTGATCGTATTAAATGCGTGAAGTCACATTATCCCCCAGGGATGTTGGCCGGGAATAAAAAGAAAAGGGTGCAAGGCCGAAAAAATGTATTACGCAGAATCGTATCAACGAGGTTCCACTGTACTGAATTATGTCTCCGAAGTATCGACGATTTCACGTAAGGCACACGAGCGACGCCACGAGGGCTGTTAAACGAATGATTTCTTATTTAATATCTCGCGACGTGAATTGATAAGGTCATGAAACGTCGAATGCACCGACCCAACCGTTTTCATGCGTATACACGTCCACTGTATAGCACCGTTCGTTTAGTTGTTAAAAGATACGAAACGGGAAGGCTACAGCCCAATATGGCGGCACCGGAACCCATCCGTAACATAGTCTATAAAACTGTCTATTTCTTCGTCTTCAGAGTTTATTTTAGGCACTTTCGTAAATATGTTGCGCGCCATCGTGCTATGCATTCACGTCATAAAAAGAGTGTTGCGTGTAACTTTAACCAATGTTCAACAAAGACGTTCCTTTCTGAGGTCAAGAGTCGGACGGAAAACCGTCTGGCCGGGAACGGACATGGGACAATAACAAGCGGACACCGACCTCGAAAGTTCATAACATAGACGTTTCCACTCCCGCATGGGAGCCTTTTATTATTATTGTTATTAAAATGATGAATGGGAGAGTTTAGTGCCATGATGGCGGCATCGGCTACTCTTTCTCTCTAAGCAAACGAACTATACCATACTAAAAACAAGAGATACGTCATACAGTAGAACACAAGACATGCCTCAGACCGCACTCTAAAGTGTGAACGATGTAGTCTCGTCTTCCCTTTTTATAAATTTCTTATCGCGAAGGGGGTGCTCGGACTAGTAAAGTATTTACGTTACCGTAATTTCAGGTGTCCCCGTGTGCGTGAAACGCAAGGAAGAGGGAGCTGATAGCGGGAGATGATGACGCTGGCACGTAGCGAAGTCTTTCGGAATGGTAAATCATCGCCAGACAACAGCGGGCCCCAAGCAAGGGGCACGCCGTGCGTTCAAAATTTTTCATCCCTCTTGACAGTTGCACAAAAGGCTCGCGAAAGAGCGCGCGCTCGAAAAACCTCTCGAGAGCGTCGCATGCTGCGCGCTCTTGCTGCTGCCCTGAATGCCGTAGCGGAGCCATAGCTGCTGCTTCATCTCGGCGCCCGTGCGAATCGCGATGTCTCGAGTTCGCGTGTGACACTTGGCAGTAATGTGACGGTGAAGGAACGTGTGCCCACGGTATACTTGCTCCAGAGAAAGTGGTCCTTAAAAAAAATGTAGGGACATCGGTTCTGAGAACGTTTTTTTCACCCACCTACCCGAGATGCGAAGCGTAAGGTGTGAGAGGCCAAAAAAGAAAATGATACATGCCCACGGAGCTCTCCACATTTAAGAGTAAAACACTTTTTTTACAGAGTAATTAAGCGAGAAAGTTTGAGCCGGAAAGTATGTTGTGGGCCCCTCCACATACGCATGCACGTAAGTGTCTAGGAGTAAGTTGACAGCGATTATTTATATCGAAGTAATAGCAAACGTGCGCACTTTTGGGTGTGTCGCGTGCGCTGAGAAACTGCCTCAGACCGCGTTTCTTAAAAGATTGTTAATGACGCGCGGGATTGCTTTCCGAGCGTGCGCGTGAAAAGCGCGTGGCTAGTGTTCAGGGCCCGTCTCGCTCTTACTTTGTTTAGCTGGAAGAAGCTAGCGTCGCGCGCATAGGGTAGTTCGCGATACACTCCGAGTGCCAGGTCGGCGTATACCTCTGTCCCTATAGAAGCGGCGCGTGCCTAGCGGCAGCGCCTCCCTTATTTGGGGTGAACGCTCTGCTATTAAACCACCGCAGCTGCACGACACTTCAAAGCAATACGCTTCAATCAATCAATCAATCAATCAATCAATCAATCAATCAATCAATCAATCAATCAATCAATCAATCAATCAATCAATCCTTTTTTACACAATCTCAAAAAGGAAATGAATACAAACTATTTGGACCAGTACTCTTTTCGGTAGTATTTGGTATAATACAGTAAGAGCATTGTAGGTCAGCCACAGGTCACTTAAAAATATAGTTACACGAAAATCAACCAAAACAAAGAATGACACATCTGCAAATAAGAGCACAAACAAGTTAAGCATGAGGCTCGATCAGAAAGATGAAAGCGTTCGTGTATTTTTGAATCAATTATTATTATGCCTAAGGGCAGTCTTTCGAAAAAAAAAAAAGCGTTTACATGCAAGATGAGTTTCTCTTAACATTTACTTCAATGGTCACATCAAGTTTCGAGTTTTGTTAGCAACTTAGCGATGCATAAAATGAAGGAGACGTTTTGTAGACTAGGGTCATGCATGTATTAAAAAATGCGTAGGAAAATGGTAAGAAAACGTAATATCAATTGTTATCAACGTACATCATTACAGGTTAGAGTGCCAAAAAACTCGAGCATCATTTCCAGCTTCAGCTTCATCTCTTAGCTGGCGGAGGCGTCATCTCACCTCAGTTAGAATGGTCTCTCATGTTTTAAGCCGTACGGCTCACAAGTCGTCACGTCAAGTGTGTTAGTGTGTTTCCACGGTGCGCACACACGTGCACGGTCAGGGCGCTCACGCTTTGGAGCTCGCGTGACGCAAGGTATGTATACGCCCACGCATGCACTACCTTCGGCTTTCGCCTACCCCCCCTTCGCCCCCCCCCCCTCTCCGCCCCCTCATTTTCTTCTCTTCACGCCGTAAGCGGAGCGGGACGCTCACGTGAAACGCCGAGGCAACAGCGCGCATTACTGTATACCCCCGGGGGCCTCTTGAGAATGCCACGTCGCGTGAAGTCTGGCCCGTGCGATCTCGTTTCTCCCGTAAGAAAACTGTGCGCTTTGGTCTATGGGGAATAACTAGAGCCCCAGAGATGGCTGACGGCAGAATGACAATGTCGATGACGTTTATTGGCATACGCATTTATCAGTGACGTAACCAGGGGGGTGGTTTGGGAGTGTCGACCCCCTCCCCACCTCCCACCGAAATATTGACATCTTGTATTGGTATATATAATATACGCGCACACATACAAACACACACACGAACACACACAAGTGGGGTCGGAACGCCCCTCGCCTTTCTAGAAACTTTTCTCGCTACACCCCTGGCGGTACGACCAGTAACCATATGTAGCATGTTTTATTTTCTTTCGTCTTTTTTTTTTTTCTCAATCAGGTGTTGCTTCATCTCTTACACGGAAGCGATCCCGTTTCTTTTTTGTCAATTAATGCTTTAGTTCAGGCAGGTTGGTGCCGCAAATTACAGGTTTAACCACATACTGCGAGCTTATCGCGAAGTTCAGCGTTGGTCCTCTGTGTGCATGTTTCCTTCAATGTTCCATCTTTTTGTGCCGGTTAGTATTTCTATTAATTAATATTTTCTGGCTTATTCGCCCAGATCCCCGAAGAGCTCGCCGGAATTTTTTAAAATAAAGTTCTCTCTCTCTCTCTTGGTACAACCATCTATTTCTGAGACGTACTGTTTCAGGCGTACTGTTTCAGGCCCGTGTGCTTAGATTTAGGTGCGCGTTAAAGAACCCCAGGTGGTCGAAATTTCCGGAGCCCTCCACTACGGCGTCTCTCATAATCATATCGTGGTTTTGAGACGTTAAGCCCCAGATATTATTATTATTATTATTATTATTATTATTATTATTATTATTATTATTACTACTATTATTATTATTATCATCATCAATACGCTTGTTACGACTCCGGTTTTGTCAACCTCTTCCCACGCATTTTTCTTCGTTCGAAGTCAAAAACACCCAAGTGATACCTCACTATGAGATTGTGAATCTGGCACCCATATATGACAAGATTTATTTTCGCTTCACACTGGTTTCACGCGGTAAGGGGATCCGTTTCTTTACGGACATGTCAAAAGGGACGCAGAGGGTTAATTCCACTCCTTACCAGCAGTGTCACCTCGCTTCACGTCCGCTTGTACATTAAAACGAGACCCCCGCCTCTACTCGTACTTCGTTTATTTCGGCTCATTCCAACTTCTCTGAGTGACAACCGATTCTATACCATCACGATGAGCGGATCGAACCCGGGGGCCATCAATTTTCGTTAGCCCCACAGTGCATCGTCCTCGGGAAGCGTGAACGCGAGTGAACGTGACCAGGGTGTCTCTTTTTTAAGTAGCACAGACTCAAATACTAAACTATAACGGAGAAAGCTTCTCATAAATGATACGCGTCATCCTTCGCAGCAGTCAGTTCAAAGGGTATATATAAAGGTCTTCATTTTCTAGAGGTCCCCGCCGCAGACACACACGAACCCGTATACACCGCTTATTTTTGTTTGTATATTCGTTTCCTTCCGCGATGTCGTGACGGTCTTCGAAATTGCCGTGTATAGTATTCACGCCTTGTGTACCATACAAGCGTTTCGTGGGTCCAAGAATAGACCCCCTCCCATTTTTTTTCTTTTTTTTCGGGAGTTTTAGCACATCGCTGCCATACAGGGTATACGTGCGGGTCTTCGTCGATCTCTGCAGACTCATCTTCGCGTGCGTGTTTTTTGAGACATCGAGATGCGTACCTACCGGCAGCAGGTACCTACCGGCATCAGCGAAAAAAAAAACCAAAACGCGATCGCTCCTATTCAGCGTTGAATTCAATAGGCGGTAGAATATACAGCGACTCGCTGTGTGTATACGGAGGTGGTTGGTGTCACGCGTGCGGCGGATAATGTCAGACTGCGTGCCTCGATCGTCCTCTTCTTATCGCGCAGCCATAGACGGACAATCGAAGGGAGGTGCGCGGAAGGACTAGAAATAGCTGAGATCCCGAACAAGGCACGAAGACACATGTATGAGGTATCGAACTCTCCCATCCCTCCGCTCGGACTGTGTAATACAACGGTTCTCTTCTTGACGACAGCGCTTCTTCACGCCTTGACGGCGGCAGCGCTGAATGAATAAGTGGCGTGTAGGCATAAACAGCGTGCGTGTGCTTGTCACTGGGGAATGGGCGCCATTTTCCTTTTCGTTCTTTCTTGCATCTCATCTCGTAGTACTCGTGTTGTGGTCGAACGGACGCGTGACGATTCCTGTGGTGTTCTCTCTTTCACTAAAGAAAAGAGTTTGATGAAGAAATAGAAAACTGAGGGCTTGGGTGTATGGCGATAGAACGCGATTGTATACACTGCCTTCCTCATGCACCAGCGCTCGTAGCTGTGGGACGACGGTTGAACTGCACATAAGGCAGATCGTGTCTGACCCCCCTCGTACGTACGTATATATGTATACACCTTATATAGCGCTCGGTGGTGTCTTATAAGCGCGCGGTCGACAGCTGTGTGCTATCGACTTAGCGCGCCGGCGCGTTGGGCAAACATCGCGGAAAGAGGTGGGGAACTGTGACGCGCTTGTTCGCGCGTCACGCCGAAGGAAGAACACGTGACGTCGATTTTTGACACTGCAGGAAACCGCGCCTGAAGAAGAAAAATGGCGGGGACGCGTTTGGTTCGCGCGGGTGTATCCTACTCGCGTAAGGCATGCGGGAGAAAAAGCGTTTGGAAAAAATGATTGCCGCTGACCGCACTCGTGTACCCGGAAAGCTTTCTTACGTAGCGTATATATACATGACGGTCCGTGTTTGACGCTTTCGGTGGGTTTCTCTTTTGGTCGTTGGGAATCGTGTTCGGAGTCTTCCGAGGAGTGTAACAGCAAACCGTGCGGTGTACCAGCTCCGGGACACAGCATGGCTGACGGGACACACACGAAGTTAAGGAATCGCGCGTGTACGCATGAACGAATGAGCAAGGGCTGCAATCTCCGTATGGAATTATTCTTTTTCCTCCGTGGCCTCGTATAGCATACGTGAATAGGCAGGTGGCGGCGTTCTTTTCGAAGCACGATTTCCGAGGTCTCGACCCCTTCTCTCGCCTATAACGTGTCTTTGCCGCCCAATGCGCGATGTCGTCGTTTCTTTATATCGAACAAATGGTGTACAACTTAGGAGTAATCGTGCAGCCCGCGTCGTTTGGCGCGCACCGATAACGTCCTAAAATAGCCTCTTGGCATCGTTTCAGCCGATGGGGGCTCTGTATTGGCTGTTGTCGCGCACTGCGTGTCATGAGCGACACATCGCAAAAAATTAATGAAAGTGTTACATTTAACAAAGTTAAAGTGCTCAGTACAAATTGCTATAAGTAACACTTTCTTTATGCAAACTTATTGCAAGCTTCTTTGTATAACGAGTAGGATTGCTCGGCATGCCCGAGCAAACGTTATGCGTACGGAGTCGTCGCTTAGTTTGTACAGACTATCAATTATTTCACAGTTAATGTAACGAGGCGTCACATATGCGAATTGCGCAACGAATAGGTTGTTGAATGCTTCCAACCCATTACAAAGGGCTTTGCCATAATTCTTCATCGTCATCAGGCACAGCATCAACAAAGTGCGCATAATGCCTTACATGCGTTTAGCAGGTACCATGGCTCTCCGTAGAATGACGAAAAATGGCACAGTGCCTGCTGCCCTACTTCTCAAAAATTACAATGATTAATAGCGTAGTGGGTTCCTCGCAAGTGCACTTGTAATGGTTGGCAAGGAAGCCCATAAGCGCATGATCCATTTCCTCGGGGTCCCAGTAAAATTACAATGATTTATAGCGTAGTGGGTTCCTCGCAAGTGCACTTGTAATGGTTGGCAAGGAAGCCCATAAGCGCATGATCCATTTCCTCGGGGTCCCAGTAAAATTACAATGATTTATAGCGTAGTGGGTTCCTCGCAAGTGCACTTGTATTGGTTGCCAAGGAAGCCCATAAGCGCATGATCCATTTCCTCGGGGTCTCAGTAAAGTTCTTCGCCCCCCCACCCCCCGTCTCTCTCCCACGTCAACGTATGTTATACAGCATGACGGGAGAAGGAAATAGCGACCGGGCGTCACCCCATGCGAATTACGAAACTGGTGAGCCGTTTAAAGCTTCCAACCCATTACAAGGGCTGAGCCACAATTCTTAATCGTCATCAGTCGTCACGTAAACAAAGTGCACATAATGCCTTACAAACGTGTAGCTGGTGCCTCGCTTCTCCGCAGAATGACGAATAATGGCTTAGTAGGTGCTTCCCAACTTCACAAAAATTGTGATTTATGGCGTAGTGGGTACCTTTCTAGTGTACTTGTATTGTAGCCCCAAGAGAGCTTAGAACGGGCTCTAGAAACGCCGCTCTTCCAGCTTTCGCTGTGACTGTGCTGCGGTTTCAGCGCAGGCCTGGCGTTTTTTTTTTTTTTTGTACTATATGACATATGGGTTTTACGTCATATATGCTATGTCCCTTGTAATAGTATGGAGAGCTGGGCGAGTTGGTTTGAATACATTATCGGAAACATTTCGACGCGTACACAATAGACGAACGCGCCCGTTTGTCTTCTCGCCTTTTGTTTTCGTCTACTGTGTGCGCGCCGAAATGTTTCCAATATTTCCCTTGTGTTTTAGCCCTGATTGCAGTGTTGTTTAGCTGAACCAGGAAAATGCTTCTTGTACGCCAGTTAACTTCTTAGAGAATGCTTAGCGTTCACAGTAAAAAACGGAGAGATAGAAAGATAGAGAGTAGGCAAGTAGTAGGTAAGCGTATGTGTGCGTGCAGAGTGGCATATATATATATATATATATATATATATATATATATATATATATATATATATATATATATATATATATATACGCACACACACACATACATGCCCTCCCCGTATCCACTTGCCGTTGACGTCGCGCATTTTTCGTCCCTCGTGGCGGGGCCGTCGTGTCGCTGTTGTCGCGAACCGCGTAGTCGTGGTCAGCGGATCACCGCGACGTAAATTTAAGGGTGAGTTTCGTTTCACGCGCTGTACAGCGGGGGGACCGGGTTCCCCGACGCACGCGCGCGTCCCGCTTGTTCACGTCGCCCGGCCGCGACCGAGCGACGGGTGCTGAACACGCATGCGCAGAATAGCAATACAAAAGCGGAACGATAAAGAAGAAAGTGCCGTCGCGAAGTTTCGCGCTGGGCACGTCGTCGCCCAACACGAAACCCGTCGACGTGCCCCTCGTACAGAACCGACCACGTGACTCCAGCCTATGAAGGTCTGTTTTTTTCTTTTCCTCTTTCGTGGAAGGCTGCGGGTGGCATTATACTTATTCAACAGCGGTAAGCTCGGAGTAAGGCCGGTGTCGTAGGCAGAAAACTCAGTGGGTATGCGCCACTGAAAGCGGGTATGTGCCAAGGAGCTCCTAGCATATTTATTTCTTTATTTGGTTTGAATACATAGAAACCACGAAGACACAGAGGAAATAGGGAGGGAACAGGCTGACAACTGCCACCTAAAAAGGGGCACAACGCCTGCCTGCTCATTTGGGAAAGGGGAAGCAGAGGAAAGGAAGGTAGGGGGGAAAGAAAGAGGAAAGAAAATAGGAACGAAAACAAAACAAATAACACAAACGTAAACACGAATAAGTGGTCACATGGAAAATGTCTATACACGCGAGGCCAAATCGGTATTTTTTAAGAAAGTAATTAGGGCTCGATGGGCCTGGTATAGTGATGCATATTACAGTCGAGGAAGGGGTTGGGAAAGAGAAGTGAGTGAGATAAGAAGGAAAGGAGGAGAGGGCAAAACACGACATAACCTTGTATAGTATAGTTTACTAAGGGGATGGGAAAGGGAAGTGAGGATGACTGATGTTAGGGTGAGGAGGAGGTGAGAGGGTATACAATAGCATAACCATGTGTAGGCCGCTCGGCGTGCTTCATTCCCCCCAGCATAGTTTACATCCCTCCTGGGATGATACTTGAATATATTTCCAATGGCAGCGGATTCCACGGTGTCATTAGGACCCCTGTACCATATGGTCTTCAAGTGTCCTTGTTGACGTGCCGTCTTTATAACGCGAAATGGGCCCTTGTAGGCTGCGTTGAGACTAGGTCCTCTTCTCACCAGCACTAAGTCACCGACGTCGAGTTCTGGTAATGCTGTATTTTGTCACTTGTCGAAATTTTTCTTCATTCTTTTACGGTACTTTAATACACTTTCTTTTGATCTTGCCGCTTCTTGGAGATTAATGTTCTTGTCAATGCCAAGGCTTACGTCCGCAGGCAGATATGTTGGCCTCCCAGTTGCCGCAAACAGAGGAGTACATCCCAGTACGGTTATGTATGAACGGTTATGGTGAGCTACTGCCGCTTCCAGACAACATTTCCAACCACCTTTAAATCCTGGATACATACTAATATACTGTTTAACGTCTCTGATCGCCCGCATTTGCGGCAGGATGATAGGGCGCAGTGAACCGCAACTTGATGTTACGCTTTTCAGCCCATTCCTGTAGCCGACGACTTCGGAAGGCAGGTCCATTATCTGAGACGATTACCTTTACGTTGTCGAACATCTTCCTACTCAAAAAAGAAAACACGCTGTTAGCGTCTTCTTTGCCCGGTCTTGCTGCGATCATCCTGGTGCACTCATCAATGCACAAGAGGAAAGCTTGTGTCCTCTGAACTCCTTCAGACTTCTTCCGTAGCTCCGTAAAGTCCAGATGAACTACTTCAAATGGCGTGTTAGAATGTGTTGGTATAGCCATTTTCTGCGTTGGTTGCTTGAATTTCACTTTGTTAATCTGGCATTTGTGACAGGACGATACATATGTCCTTGTGTCTTGCTTCATGCGAGGCCATGTGAACCTCTTTGTCAATTTCATGTAGGTTCTCCAAAAGCCATCGTGTCCGCCTGATTCGGGGCTGTCATGATACAATTCCAGTATTTTTGGAACTAAGGAAGCAGGCACGGCAACTCTTCCATGTTCAGTTTGCTGCAAAACCTCAGTTCCTTCCCATATCTTCACTGCATTGACTTCTTCGTCAGGGAGCACAATCGCTAATCGCGACATTGCATCCGCGTCCTTCATGGAGGCTCCAGGGCGATGAGTTACCTCAAAGTCAAATTGCTGGAGTTCACCCACCCAACGGGCAATCTTTCCTTTCAATTCAGCCATCTTTAATATATACGTTAGGGCTTCGTGGTCTTTGTAAAGCTTGAACTTCGCGCCTTCCAAATATGAGCGGAAGTAGCGGATGGCTTTTAAAACGGCAAGAGCTTCTTTTTCTGTTGTCGTGTAGTTTAATTCGGTCTTGTTGAATGTGTAGCTGTAGTATCCAACTACACGAAGCTGTTGGTTTTGTGATCGTGAGGAATCTCGCTGATACAAGACGGCCCCCGTTCCATAGTGAGACGCATCGGTGTTCAATTCGAAGGGCAGCGAAAAGTCTGGTAAGCACAACACTGGATCAGAAGAAATTATGCGAACTAATTCTCTGTAGGCGTCGTCACATTCTTCTGTCCAAAAAAAGGGAACATCCTTCTGCGTCAGTCTCGTGAGGCAGCGACTTTTCAGGGCATAATCTTGAATGAAGGCTCGAAAATGACCAGCCAATCCTAGAAATACACGAAGGGAGTGTACATCGTACGGCTTCGCTATTTTTGTAATGCGAGTCACCGATTCCTCCTTCGTGTTCTTCGTGGTTCCATCTAAAACTGCCCAGAAAGGTGACCTTGGTTTTGAAGAACTCACTCTTTTTGAAATTAACTTTTAACCTAGCATCAGATAATGCTGTCAGGATATGAGCCAGGTGTTCTTCATGGAGCTTTTCACTTTTAGAGTAAATGATTATGTCGTCTACATAGACGTTGCAAAAGCGTCCAATGTAGGGGTCCAATACTGCGTTCATCAATTTCTGAAACCAACTCGGCGAGTTTTTCCATCCAAAAGGAAGGCGGTTATATTCATATATGCCAAAGGATGTTGTAAATGCGGTGTATTGCTTGGTGTCTTCTTGCAGAGGCACCTTCCAGAAGCCCTTGCACAGGTCTATGCGAGAAAAGCAGGTACAGCCTCCCGTTTCATCAATGATGGTGTCGATCCTCGGCATTGGAAAAGGAATCAACAGTGTCTGGCTATTTACTGCTCTGTAGTCCGTGCACAGGCGCCAGCTGCCGTCTTCCTTTGGAGCAATGGTAATAGGTGAGGCAAATGGAGACACCGACGGGCGAATTACATTAGCATCTAACATCTTTTGAAGTTCTTCCTTTAGACATGCTTTCTTCTCTCGCGTCAAGTTATATGGTTTTTTTTCTTCACAACTGTTTTGTCGTAAAGCTGAAAGGGAACCTGGAAATTTGTAGTCGCCGGCGGATACCCTCCAAAGCAAACCAGTTCGGGGTACAGTTGTGGAATTACACTGCTTTTGGTCGGTATCCGTAGGTGGTCCTGTTTGTGTTCCGGCTCCGTTTTGTCATCTTCTTTGTCAACAGACACTTCATCGTTCCAATAAATATTCAATCTCAACCGCTTCATATCTGGACGAGAAAGGAGAAAGTCGTACGCCACTGCGTCTAAAACTAGTGCAACAACTTCTGCAGTTTTAGACTGGTACGTCACTTTCAGACGTACCCACTCACAATACTCTTTCTCGCTTCCATCGTATCCACGCACAAGAACAGACCTTCCACGGAATACATCTTGATTATTAGCCTTGCTTTTCTTAAGGATAGATTCAGACGCCCCACTGTCTATCAGTGCGGGTATGCGTTGTCCATTGACCTCCAGGTCTATATGCAATAAGCTTGAAGAAGTCAAACAAACAGTCTCGTTTTGTGTCTTAGGGTCAGACTGAGAACCCTCATTTATTAGTTTTTTTCTAATTGCGAAATGCGTCCTTCAGTCATAGACTCAATCTCGGTGGTGTGCAACGACTCGCGGTGACTTGCCGCTTGCGAAGACTTTGGTTGCTGCGCACGAAACTCCCTGTTTCCTGACGTTCCTGTCCCTTGAACATCTCGATGCGACTTTTTTTTCCTCTCCGTCCAATGCCAGGCCATATCTTGGAGTGACTGCCGCAATGTCTCCAGAGTTTTCGGCGCTCTAGCTTGAACCTGTCGTTGCAATTCCCGAGGTAAGCCGTGTATGACGAGCGTTATAACGGAAGTCAGTGGAAGGTCCGGCTTTGCAAGTAGGAGCAATCGACGCTTTTCAAAGAAATACTCGATCACCGGTCCAGACCTGTAGCGGTAGAAAATAGCTTGATCCCATCGCTCAAGCGGGCTACCACGGAATGATGAGATGAAGCTCTCCTTCCATGTGCTCCATGCATCACATTCATGTCCTATGATACGAAACTCGTACCATTTTCGTGCGACGCCACTTAAAAACGGGAGCATATGTTTCACTCGTTGTTCGTCGGTGTCCCAGCCGTTCTGTTTACAGGCGTATTCAAAGAAAGTAATCCACGCCTCTGGATTGCCCGACGAACTATCAAAAGGTTCAGGTTTCACAAGCTCAGTAGGACGGCTGTCTCTCAGGCTCAACGCCGATAAAAGAGTTTGAATCATTTCATTTTGTCGGAAAACTTGTTTCTGCTGAGCTTGAATCGCCTGCAGAACAACGGAGAGGTCTGCATGGGAAATTGACTCCGATGCAGCTGGCATCTCTAGTTTCGATGTCACAAGGCGGTTGAAAAGGGAGACTTGAAGGTTTATCTTCACAGACTCTTTTTCCAAGAGTTCGTCGAGTGACACAGACGCCTTCTCGAGAACTATTGAGATGAGCTCACCTGTCATCACGTCGACGGGAAGATCGACTGGCGGATCTCCAGGGAGCGCGTACTTCGTGAAGACCAGGCTGTCTGTGGCTGGATGAACGAAGAAGGTAACCCACATCATGGATCGTCAAAGCCGGCTGCGCCAAAATATGTAATAAAACTTCACTTATTAACTGAACACAAGATTGTTTGTTTGTTTGTTTGCCCTAAGGATACTGGCTCATACCCACGAGGGGGAACACAAGAGACTCCATCTTGTTCTATCGAACTTCTTCTTTATTCTCTTCTCCCCCCTGCCCCCTTGTCTTGTTGTCTTGTTTCAGCTTCTTCTTCTTCTTCTAGGTGTAGGCCGCTCGGCTTGCTTCAAGGATTAACTAAGAACTCAATCTGCGTTCGCTAGGTGATGGCACTTGCTTTCTAGCTCCGCTGTCCACTCAGATTTCGCAGGTGCGGAACGGATTTATTTATTTATTTATTTATTTATTTATTTATTTATTTATTTATTTATTTATTTATTTATTTATTTATTTATTTATTTATTTATTTATTGCGATTGCCCTTTACGGGTCAATACGAATCGGCGTTGTCAGCCAGAGTGGTATAGTGGGGTTAAGGTGCTCGGCTGTTGACCCGAAATTCGCAGGTTCGCACCCAGCCGCGTTCCGATGGAAGCGAAAATGCTAGAGGCCCGTGCACTGTGCGATGTAAAGTACCCTGCGCACGCCTATGAGTGTCATAGCCGCTCAACGAGGCAGGTCGCTCTCAGTAACTTCAGCAGCGCCGTCGTCGCTTTCTGACGTGAAGCTCGTGCGTTTCGCCTTCCTGTTGCGAATCCCTTCTGTTCTACCCTTCCTCTATGATCCATCCGATGGTTCCCGCACATATGCGTAAAGTCCCTGAAATTACATATGCGACGAAGCTCGCGCCCTCAGCCTTCGGCTGAGGGCGCGAGCTTCGTCCAGGCGACGCTCCTTCGCCTCTGCAGGCTACGCGTGAGCCGAAACACACTGCGCCGGAATCTCGCGGTTGGCGGCGTCGGCGGCGGCGCAGTGATTGCCCCCCGCATGCATCGATGAGCGATCGGTTTCCTATCGGATCGACCTTCGATGCAGTGGCGCGTCAGCCTTGCCACGCGGCCGAGGCGAACGCGCCTGCGTCTGTGTGCCCCGTCGCCTTGTTTCGTAAGCGTCGAACTCCGTTCTCCCGTGTTTCTCTACATATGCGTGCAACGCTGTATGTGTCGCTGTGTATGTAGGTGTCGTCACCCAAGCAAACGAACGAATCTTAGATCAATACGTGGCTCCGTAGTTCCGAGTGGTTACGCGTACAGCACATTATAACTTGGGTTTGCTGCGACAACTTTTCGAAGATTCAAGCTTCAAAGTGCACGTCGTTAGGGCTGAGCGCGTCGTGTTAGTTTGTTGCGACACGCTTCGCTCTCGTCCATTGCAGTAAATACGTTGACTGCGCCGCACGCCTTAAACTGCGTTGATCTATGCCGTATAAGGCATAAGTACCATGGATACGCTTCGCAAATACGGTGCAAAAAAAAAAAATAATAAAATCGCATATCCAACTTTCTCTAGCCGAAAACGTTGCGGATACTAAGCAGGGAGACGCATGGTGTGGGTCACGTGCAAAACTTGACGATACAATAAACACGCGCTGATCGCCCAAGGGTGTCTATCGATCTATGTACGGATGAGCAGGGTGGAAATACTGCGTTGTTTTTTCTAAATATGCGAAGTGTTCTGCGTAGCGCACATTGAAGTCAACTTGAACAAGAGTTTGCGCGTGCGTACCTGTGTATGTATGTGTGTGTGATGGCATATTGACACAGCCTGTTCTGTTTCCGATAGCTCAAGTGTGAAATACAAACGTATTAAGCATGCCGGTAGCAGCGCAGCAGTGTCTTTTTGGGCACAACTATAAGCGGCGACAGAGTCCGCCTCGTAACTATTACGGCGCTGCACGTATTTAGTGAGACAGGAGTAGATTGGGTCCGCATCTTCGACACATGCGGCTGGTGGTCCCGTAGACGAGGCTTTGGCGTACGCGTGTGACGTAAGGGCCTTACTAATAGTGCGTAAGTAGGCACTGCCGCGTATGTATAATGGAACTTGCGTTGCGTTACGGGGCAGTAGGCGGGGCCTCGCCGGACAATCGATGACCGCGTCGAGGTCACCCGCGTTACGTGCACCAGCTTGCTCCTTCGTAATTGCGAAGCGCGCATCGCCGCTATACTAGTTAAGGCCAATTCTGTTGTTCCCGTTCTTCGATGTGACATCCTTTTGTCTGGCTGCTTGGTTTCGTTAAAGCATTTTTTTGTTTGCTACTTCGTTTGGCTTTCTTTTATCAGAATGCGGCCTACTTCCCTGAGTAATACGAGAGTATAATACCGTTGCTCTCGTAGCAATTGTTTCGCCTAAAGTACTTATAAGGTACGCAATGCCTCTCACGGACGCACAAGCTGATAGCGCAATACGTGCGATTATGCAAATAACCTGCGTTACCCCGTGTTACGCTATTATGTTGGCAGCGGTCAACAAGATAGCCAGTTCTTTCCCAATAGTTCGTATGTTTTATAAGGTTTAACTTCCCAATGTGACTCGGGGTATGATAAACGCCGGAGTGGAGGGCTCCGAATAATTTCGACCATCTAAGGTTCCTTTAATGTGCGCCGAAATCGCACAGTGCACGGGCCTCTAGCATTTCGCATCTATCGAAATGCGACCTCCGCGGCCATGATCGAACCCGCGTCTTTCGGGTCAGCAGCCGAGCACCATAACCACTCACCGCGGCGGCTCTTTCCACGTAGTATTGAAATCCACGCGTAATCGAGGTCAATGCTTTCCGCGAGAAGTTTCCTGACGAGATGCAGCCATCGTCCCTATATCCTTCTTCTTCGAGAGGATTATATATATATATATATATATATATATATATATATATATATATATATATATATATATATATATATATATATATTGAACATTTCGTTCGCGGCCAAGTATGAAGTGTTTGGCCGCCGCAAGGGCTCTCTGAGCCTGCCCGATACACGCCTCAAACAATTCCGGGTGGTTGTGAAGCGTGTTCCAAACGCAGGCTAACGCGCAAGACTTCGGAAGGCTCATGCTCATCGTTATGAGCGACACCTTGAGCCTATAGGCAGTGCTTCTCAGCTACAACGGCTCTCCAAGTACGCATATTACAGTTCAGAGGGGGACTTGTACTGCCTTAGTTGAGCGCGTACTTGAGATTGGCCTACGTTTGCCCGGTTTTGTGCGGTAAAGATCACTGAACGCTGATATAAGCGTTTAGACGAGGTATATCAATAGGAAGCGTTTAGAGGAGACGGCAGAAAGGTGGGCAGATGAGATTAAGAAGTTTGTAGGGACAACGTGGCGGCATCTATTGCACGTGGCCAGGCTAATTGTAGAAGTAAATATGGGAGACGCGTTTCGCCTAGTGGACGTAGTCGGGTTGATGATGTTAGTGGTGTTGATGGCGATGCGTACATCAATAGGTAATCGCCTGTAGTAACGTAACATCACTCCAGGCTTTCAGTTCTTCTCCCATATTATTCCAATTTTCTTTCTCTTGTCTCCTCCCCCCTGTCCTTATAGGGTAGCAAACCGGAAACCGCTTCCAGTTAACCTCCATCTTTTTATTTCTCTCTCTCTCTCTCTTTTTCTAGCCATCAAGAAATGTCATAAGAATGAGCCCTCATCAAACTGATGCCACGTTGTTCGACGTATATTAACCGATACAACCTTGCCGTAAAGCTGATGGCGGCACAGCCGCGCGGTTACGTCTCGACGACGGACTTTTGCTGCTCTGTCGCCCGCAGTGCCGCGCAATTATCTTTGCTCGTGCAACTGTGACGCTTCTCTCCCCACAAAGCCGCCGAAGGTGATGCCGACCGGATCTGCTCGTGTGTGTTATGTATGTATACGGAACCGGCTTTCAGGCGGCAGGGTCGATTGCGCTGCGTCGTCGTCGTCTTCGATGCACCGCTCTTTTTATGACGTGGCCGTCCGGCGCGAAGGGGGTTTTCTCCGCGCCTTGGCAGCGGTCCCGTCTGATATAACGCCGGCCGGCGTCTGTGTCCGAGGGCGCGATAATCATTTCCGCCCGGGTAACGTAACGCGATACTCATCGGCAGCTTTTATTAGCCATATGGCGCGTCCGAGGTGCGAACTTGGCGCGCTTCTGCGCGGATCATTCGAGTGAGCGGATGGCGAGGGTAGTTGGGCGTAATACGGGAAGAGCGTGGTGAGTACCGATTATAGACGAACAACGAAGAGCTTCCTCTTAGCTTGTACCATTATGTGCCTTCTCCAGACCAATACGTCATACAGTGACGTCATGGCCTAAACGTCTACAGCGAACCTACTGGTTCTGGTAAGCGCGCACTGATTCTATGGGCCCTGTGACTTTTATTACTGTGGAGGAATACACTTTGAAAAAAATTAAAATGATATGATGTGAGGCGATCTTGGCGCACGAATAAGGCACCGGCTACTCTTCAGCTCTTGAAGGGATCGAACATACAACCCGCGACTTTCTCACAATATTGTGGGCCGAATGGGAGTGGCCCGAGAAGAAGTATTAAAATGTATGTTTTTGTTTGTTTACCGTTCGTACGTACAGGGGTGATCAAAAGTTCTTAGTCCACTATCCAATGTATTTCTATGGCAGCGCTGCCTGGGAACTTTTGACCAACCCTGTACTATCGGCGTCAAATGAAACTGGAACAGCGGCCAGCATTCGCAGTGGTATAGTGGGCGCCCTCCAGTCATTGCCGTGGACAGGCGCGCGCATCCGGTTCGGCAGCACTGCGCATATATGCGCGCCTGCCCGTGGTGATAACTGGACGGACTGCGAATACTGGCCGCTGTTCGGGTTTCATTTGACGCCGATAGTACCGACCCTAGACGGAATGTACACTTTACAAACATGCAGTAACTTTTGGACATGTAAGTTGACGAATGGCAGTGGTTGTCTCGGCCGATGCATATCCGGACATAGGCATCTTGTGGCTCCGGATCGTGCCTTATTGCTCGTTGCACCCCCCCCCCCCCTTATGACACCAGTAGCGTGTCTGTGTGCTTTGCTATACTGCTGTTCTCACGTCTTATTCTTCTTCACCTAGTGGTGCAACCACGTTAACTGTTCCCGTTGTGGTCCTGCTCCTCCGCCGCCGTCATGTCTACCTGTCCGAGCAATAATAATAGAATTAATAATAATAATAATAATAATAATAATAATAATAATAATAATAATAATAATAATAATAATAATAATAATAATAATAATAATAATAATAATACCAGCACTTGCAATCTTCTTCACCCCCGTCATGGAGCTGGTGCTTATTTGCACGTTTGGGCCAGCTGTATATTAAACGCCACCGTTGTCCTTATCTGCAACACCAATTAGTTCGACTGTCTACGAACTCTCGCTTCTCTCGGGACAGTTTTTAAACACATGGCGTTGACGTTTCACCGCTCCCTTCGACTACGCATGTATGCGACCGCTTTCGAAGAGGCGAGTTGCCGTTGCGCTAAGCAGGCCATGGATAGAGAGAGGGAGGGATGGTACATCGTGGCCCTATAGCCAGCCGGGAGGTATACACCTCTTGTTTTCCAGGTCTTTTGTTTTCCGGCGTTTTCCCCTTCACCGTGTGCTGATTAGGAACGCGTACTCCGTGGCGATAAGCGCCACACGCCGCGCTTGTAGTTTGCCTTGTTGTTCGGAGTTGCGCACTCGAAGCGGCGCGGAAATTAGTGCCTCCCGTCTTCTCCCCGCTCTTTTGTCGGCCCACACTTTTGACCGGTTTCCTTCAACGAGCGAGCGGCCCTTAGCCCCCTTCAGCTTGCGATTGTCTCGCGACTGGGACAGGTATGCATGAGATAAGCCGACTATGCGCGTTGAGTTGCTCGGAAGGCAACACCGACCATTTCTGCCTTCCGCGCGATGCCGATGGCGGAACGGGCTTTTAAAATGACACGTGATCGGTGCTATAGGCAGCTTACGCTGGAGCTGACAGCAGCGCCAGAACAGTGGACGGTGGAAGCTGGACTTACAGGGACGCAATGCGCATCCATCGTGACCCCTCCGGTCGGTGAAGAGTTTCGAATGCTTGGAGCTTTCAGAGTTCGCTTACCTGCTGGGAATGACTTGGACGTATTTACTGTTTCAACAAGAAGTGCGGACATCCTAAACTTGTGCCTGGCAAAGCTCAGCGTGTAACGATTAGACAAGCGATGAAGCATGTGCATGTTGATTTTCATACGTTGGCGGGATGAATGAAGCCGTCTTAGCGCCATCTTGCCGGTGCAGGCCGCATATATTGTTACGAGGCATTCTGCATGAGCACGCCGTTGGAGACAACTCAGGGACGAAGAGACAAAGAAGAAGCTGGAATGCGGCGCGAGATGCTGGCAGCCATTCGGTGCCACTGCTACTTGTAAATATTGTAATATACCCGCTTCTGTCTCTTCAGTGTATTCCTGATTCCTGTGACATTTGGTGGAGCTGCGGGGTAGAAGAAGCGCTGTACAACGGAGCTCCGCAGTGGTCGTCGACTCGGAGTTTCCATGATGGAAAACGAGACCGATGCCGTCACCACCCCTGCATCGGCTACGACAACGCCTGCACAGGCCACGGCAACGCCTGCACCGGCCACAACACCGCCAACATACGTGCTGACGCATCCGAAGAACCCTGGGACGTTCTGCGGTACGGATGAAGTCGACGCTGAAGATTGGATAGCTGACTATGAACGTACCAGTGCTATCAATCGATATGACCCGACTCTCATGCTGGCCAACGTGCTCTTCTACCTAAAAGGCACGGCAAAGGTATGGTACGAGAACCACGAGGAGGAGATCAGAAGTTGGGACACCTTTAAGCGAAAACTTTGCGACTTATTTGGGAAGCCTATGGGTCGAAAGGCAGCCGCAAAGAAAGAGCTGTCCATCCGTGCTCAGACGACCACCGAACCGTACATATCGTACATTCAGGACGTGCTGGCTCTTTGTCGTAAAGTCGACAGCGATATGTCGGAGTCGGACAAGGTTGGTCACGTCCTGAAGGGAATAGCTGACGACGCGTTCAACCTATTAATGTGTCGGAATTGTGCGACCGTCGACGACATTATTGAGGAATGCCGGCGTTTTGAACAGGCCAAAAGCCGGCGCATTGCGAAGTCATTCACTCGGCTGCCAAACACCGCTGCGACGTCCTCGTGCGAAGATGGACTGACCTCTCGTCTGCAGTCGTCGCCGGCGTCCGAAATTAAACGAATCGTCCGTCGGGAAATAGAAGCAATTACACCTGCTCTTCCCATCAACGGCCACGGTGATTCGCAGGTGCCCACAGTTTCCCTAGTCCAGTCAATTGTGCGGGAGGAACTCGGCAATTTGGGCTTCTCTGTCTGCGCCGTTGCTCAGTCTCGGACAACTGACTTCCGCTCAAGGTCGCCGCCTCGCAACAGGTCGCCGCCCCAGGAACAACGGTTCTATCCACGGTCGCGTAATCCGGCTGAATGGCGCACTGCAGATGATCGGCCGATCTGCTTCAACTGCAGCCGCATAGGTCACGTCGCACGATATTGTAACAACCGTTGGTCGTCGCCTTTAAGAACCCGGTATGCCACTGCTAGCCGCGCCGACAGCTACCGCCGTTTTCAGCCTTCTGAGTCGTACACCGATAGCTACCGCCGTTCCCCGCCTTCCGAACCATACAACCTCGATGCCACTGCTACGCCGCACAGCCGCTCACCGTCGCCCCGAGGTCACCAGTCCCGTTCGCCTCCAGCGCGTCGCCCGTCGTCTCCGTCCCCTCTACGACGACGTCCGACCTCGCCGCTCAACCTTCGACAGGGAAACTAAAAGATGCAGCTCTTAGGGGTGATGCTGCATCTTCTAATTCCACCTCAAATCCTCTGCTTGTACTGCCGACACGACGAAATTTGATCGACGTTGACGTTGACGGCCTGACTGTTTCTGCACTTGATACTGGGGCACATATTTCTGTGATGAGTGCTCGACTTCGTCGCCGCCTGAAGAAAGTGCTTACTCCGGCTGCTCTTTGTACTATTCGAGTCGCTGACGGAAGAAGTCCTGCCGTCATAGGAATGTGCACAGCACGCATCACCATAGCCGACCACCAGACATCTGTTTTGTTTGCTGTTCTTGAGCAGTGCCCAAATGACATCATTCTAGGATTGGATTTCCTGTCTACTCATGCCGCCCTCATTGACTGTGCAACCGGCGTTCTTCAACTTGAGCTGCCTCGGCTTTTTGATGTCCAAGCTTCACCGCCACACCATTTGTGCAGTGTAGATTATGTTCGGCTGTCTCCGCAAGCCGCCACGTGGGTGGCCTTGACGACATCACCACCTCTTCCCGACGGCGAGTACACGGTGTCTCCTTTAGTTGACGTGCTATTGGACCGAAATGTTGCCGTGCCGCATACCCTCGTGAACGTTGTCGACAACTGCGTACAGCTCCCGCTCCTAAACTTCAGTACCTCGACCAAAGTTCTACCGCAAGGCATTTCATTGGCTAACGTATCAGCGCTTGATGCATGCGACATCGTGGCGTTAGATGCTGAAGATTGCTCGTCCTTTATTACAGCCAGTCCAGCAAGCGCACCGCCCGACGAAATCGCGAGAATGATTGCCCCTGATCTTCAGCCTTGTCAAGCTGCGCAACTCCGCCACGTTCTAATGACCTATAGGGATATCTTCGACTTCGATGACCGCCCTTTAGGTCAAACGTCATTCGTAAGTCATCGAATACATACCGGCGATGCTAGTCCTGTCCGACGGCGACCATATCGTGTGTCCCATTCAGAACGCCAGGTCATACAACGAGAAGTCGACAAGATGCTCTCCAAAGGCGTCATAGAGGCCTCTTCAAGTCCATGGGCGTCACCTGTCGTCTTGGTCAAAAAGAAGGATGGCAGCTGGAGATTTTGCGTCGACTATCGTGCTTTGAACAAGATAACCCGCAAAGACGTATATCCGCTGCCACGAATCGACGACGCCCTCGACTGTCTTCATGGCGCGAGATACTTCTCATCCATAGACCTACGCTCGGGTTACTGGCAGATTTCTGTTGACGACTTAGACCGCGAAAAAACTGCCTTTGTCACTCCGGACGGCCTCTATCAGTTCAAGGTTATGCCTTTTGGGCTGTGCAACGCCCCGGCAACGTTCGAACGTATGATGGACTCCCTCCTTCGTGGCTATAAATGGTCCATCTGTCTTTGCTACCTAGATGATGTCATTGTCTTTTCCCCAACGTTTGAAAGTCATCTAACTCGCCTGTCGACCATTCTAGCTGTTTTTCGTCGAGCGGGGCTTCAGCTAAACTCCAAAAAGTGCAATTTCGGCCGGCAACAAATCACTGTGCTTGGTCATCTTGTAAGTGCCACGGGTGTACAACCTGACCCTGCCAAGATTAGCGCTGTCAAAAACTTCCCTGTGCCCTCTTCTACTAAAGATGTTCGGAGTTTTGTTGGCTTATGCTCCTACTTCCGACGTTTTATACGCAATTTCGCTACCATTGCCCGACCGCTCACCGACCTCCTCAAAAAGGACGTGCCCTTCTCGTGGTGCCAGGACCAAGCGGCTGCGTTCTCGGCGCTGATCAAATTGCTCACTTCACCACCTATACTGGCCCACTTCGACCCATCAGCGGCTACTGAAGTTCGTACAGACGCCAGTGGGCATGGAATCGGTGCCGTCCTCGCCCAACACCAGGGGGGCCAAACACGTGTTATTGCGTACGCCAGCCGCCTTCTCTCCACATCGGAGCGAAACTATTCAATCACGGAACGCGAGTGTCTTGCGTTGGTCTGGGCTGTCGCAAAATTTCGTCCCTACTTGTATGGCCGCGAATTCTCAGTTATTACCGACCACCATGCTCTCTGTTGGTTGTCATCGCTCAAGGACCCAACTGGTCGCCTTGGTCGCTGGGCTCTACGGCTCCAAGAGTATTCCTTCGACGTAATCTACAAATCGGGCAGGCTGCATCAAGACGCCGATTGTCTCTCGCGTCATCCGGTGGAACCTGCTAGCCTCGCTGACCATGCGAATGATTCTTGCGTACTCGCCATATCTGATTTGCGCGACATCGGCACAGAACAGCGTCGGGATGAGACCCTCAAGATGGTCATTCAGCAAGTCTCCTCGGGACGTTCCGATCCTTCTCTCCGCCGATATGTCCTACACAATGACGTTCTGTATCGCCGCAGCATGAAGCCTGATGGTCCGGAATTCTTGCTAGTTATTCCCCGACACCTGCGTGCAACCATTCTTCAACATCTACATGATGCCCCGACTGCGGGACACCTGGGCGTTTCACGCACCTATGACCGCGTGCGGCGGCGGTTCTTTTGGCCTGGCCTGTATCGCTCTGTGCGCCGATATATCGCTGCTTGCGAGCTCTGTCAGCGTCGCAAACGTCCTGCTCTTCCTCAGGCTGGCCTGCTGAAACCTATCGACATTCCAGCGGAACCATTCTTCCGCGTCGGCCTCGACTTGCTCGGACCTTTTCCTACGTCCGTATCGGGCAACAAATGGATTGCTGTCGCAACTGACTATGCGACCAGGTACGCCATAACGCGTGCTATGCCAACTAGCTGCGCTACTGACGTGGCGGACTTTCTGCTCAGTGACGTCATTCTTCGGCACGGGGCTCCGCGACAGCTTCTTACGGATCGTGGCCGCTGCTTCCTTGCCAAGGTTATCGAAGAAATCCTTCGTAGCTGCACTACCGAACATCAACTTACTACAGCCTACCATCCGCAGACAAGCGGTCTTACCGAGCGCCTCAACCGAACTCTCACGGATATGTTGTCAATGTACGTCTCTACTGACCACCGTGATTGGGACGCAACTCTACCCTACGTTACTTTTGCATACAATTCGTCCCGGCATGACACCGCCGGCTACTCGCCGTTCTTTCTTCTGTACGGCCGCAACCCTACCTTGCCATTCGAGACGCTTCTTCCATCTGATCCCACCGTACCAACCATGTATGCTCAGGATGTCGCTTCTCGAGCCCGCGTGGCTCGCCGCATCGCTCACGCTATAGGCTCTGTGCTTCTCAGGATTCACAAAAAGTGCGCTACGATAATCGGCACCGCGAAGTCGACTACCCTCCTGAATCTCTTGTCCTACTCTGGACGCCGTATCGACGCGAAGGCTTGTGCGAGAAGCTCCTCCCTCGCTACACAGGGCCCTACAAAGTTATCCGCAAGGTCAACGACGTCGACTACCTCATCGCTCCCGTCCTTCCGCGTTCGTCTTCTTCTGCTACACCACCTACGGATGTCGTTCATGTGTCGCGCCTCAAGCACTATTACACTGCCAGTCCTGAATGAGTGAGGCGGCGCCGAGACGGCGCTTTGTCCGCCGGGGGTCATGTTACGAGGCATTCTGCATGAGCACGCCGTTGGAGACAACTCAGGGACGAAGAGACAAAGAAGCTGGAATGCGGCGCGAGATGCTGGCAGCCATTCGGTGCCACAGCTACTTGTAAATATTGTAATATACCCGCTTCTGTCTCTTCAGTGTATTCCTGATTCCTGTGACAATATAAAAGCACGTGAACGCATGTTGCATGTGTCGGGTGCCACGTGACAGTTGCACGTGGTAAGAAACGTCACGTGACAATCTGCATCAATTTGAATCGGTAACCGGAAGGAACGCGAGAAAACTAAGCCCTGCGAAACATCCGTGGGTGTCTGAACAGCACGTTGACTAGCTGCTGATATGAATGATTAATATAATCAATTGAGAACAAAAAAAAAGTCACACGGTCCGTTATACATTCGCCTAACACGATTCGAAGGAGGAAGTCATCTTCTTTTTTTCTTTTCAGTCGGTTCTATTGACTCCCCACCCCCGAGAGCTTCTTGCACCCAACTTGCACTGCCTCCGAGATCGGAAGCATTGTAAGCTTTATGCTCCTCACGTGGTTTTGCAGTGCCTCCGGGAACGAACCACCTTTGACCAAGCGACGGTTTCATGTGACGTCACAAGCACTACCGATCTCTGACGTCATATGGTGATGTCATCGCACGATGGTGCTTTTTTGCGCCGCTCGTGTTGACGCCACCGACGGTTACTTTTCGCGTTTGATGAGGCATCTATAAGGCTTTCGCCTTAATAATCAGAAGCGCGTGACTTTCGCCTTCGAGTCGTCTTTGGCGAGTGCACAAAGGACCCTGCGACTTTTGACGCGCGGTTTACGACGTGCGCCAGAAGATGGGCATGTACAGTTTCAAAACATTTGCGAATGGACATGAATAGTCAGGATTCGTTGCATCAACGAAGACGACGGTGAATTATCTTACAGCTGTTCCGTATATGCATGCATTTATGCGTTCACGAAAGATCCGGCGTCTTCCGTGTAAACGCCAGCTGCAACGCGTCGCAGAAGGCGTGCTCGTCAATGTCAAAGTGAGTGTGTCGTCCGGGACGTATACAACGTGAAAAGGGACATGTTGTGACACATCCCACGGAAAACGGCAGTGAGAATGAATAGCTCAGTTTCTTTTTTCTCTCTTTTGCGAAGAAACGGTAAATCACTCCCAACGTCCATGTCGTTCGTGACAGTTGGTTCTTGTTGGCCGGTAAAATTGGCCTCCTTTCAGAAGGACGCGGGAGAAGAAGAACGGAAACTTTATTGTCAAATCAATGAGATTTGAGTCCGGCGTCTTTTTAGTGGGCCTGGGCACCCACCGCGGACGCGGTTCCGAGACCTTGTCTCGAAGCGGGAGGAAATGAATGTCACCACGTGTTCCTCTTCGTCGTCTCCGTGTTGAATTAGTGTCTCTAAGCGTGCAGGTATTCTGAGTAAGCGGTTGTTTTCATATAAGTTGTGAGCTATGCGTCAAGGGTTGCTGTGTGAACGAATCAAGGGGATTTTTTTTTTCGAGGGGCTCGTTTTTATGTTAGACACAAACCAAATGAATCCAATAGGTAATTAGTTTAGGGAAAAATATTGGATAATTAGTCCAGGGAAAGCACAGGGGACGCACACGCCAAGCTTCGCTTGTCCCCACTTTCTCGATGTGGGAAAGGCTCCTAGTCTTTATAGTTTCGTTTTCTATAGTTTCGGTTTCGTTACACTTTCGGTCAACTGAGTCCTTTTTTGGCCGCTATGTGCTGCATTTCGTACTCTGTTCTCCAGTTTCACCCACGTGATTCGTTCTTCAGTCTCTCTATAAAGTACACGCACATTCCAACTTTTGCTCCTACTCTTTATCTTCTATCTCCCTATCGTGTAGGCGTCTTCGATGTTACCACGCGAGTGGTAACGGCGTTACTGAATGATGTGTATGTTCGTGCGTGTCTGCGCGACAGCGGCCGTCGGCGTCCATGTAAGCGGCCAATGAGGCGTGGAGCGGCGAATAACTGCAAGCGAATGCGGCGGCTCGGCCGATTTTGCATCGTTTCTTAAAAGAGAACGCCGCGGCATCGGCGCGTTTCATTTTGCTCTGCCCAGTCGACCGTGGGTCGATCAACTTCAAATCGTCCTACGTACGCTGTGTGCGCGTTGCCGCGTCGATGTATTGCCCATGCTCGGGTACGCCGACCCGTCGTCAAACCGGCACTTTCTTTCTTTTTATTCAGAGGAGGATATTATTATACACGTTATCGCTCGAGCAAACATGCGTTGGATGGGCGGGCTCTGTATAGTGCGCCGTGAAAGGAAATGCGGCTTCTTTGATATCGTTCAGCCGACACGAAAGGCCATCGCAGCTTCCGTCTGCCGCCGCCTTTGAGTGCCCTTTCCGTATGTATAGTCGCCTTTCGCCTGCACTGTCCGGCGATATCAGGTTCTCTACTGCATCTTGCGATTGGTCGTATTTACTCTGGAGTTCTGTGCCTCATGTCTTTCTCTCTCTCTCTCTCTCTATCAAACAGACTTACACGCACACACAAGCATGCGCCCATACACACCATTGGTGTAGCCGGAAATCATTATATATATATATATATTTTTTTTTTTGGGGGGGGGAGGATTCGGGCACCCTTTATGTATGCGCACAACCACCAAGCGTGCATTTGCAAAATCGAAACGTGCAACACGCAAAAATGAAAGTTGGAGAGAGAGATAGAGAAGGTTTGAACTCCCCCAACCCTCCTCCCCTTGGCTATGCCATTGACACACACACATACACATTCATTTATATTAAATTGGCTTGAGCCCGTTATACCTCCTGGTGGTGCGGGTCACCCCCATTTTCATTTTAGTTATTTTTATACATAGGGAAAAAAAGCATGCGCACTCACTCACTCACTCACTCACTCACTCACTCACTCACTCACTCACTCACTCACTCACTCACTCACTCACTCACTCACTCACTCACTCACTCACTCACTCACTCACTCACTCACTCACTCACTCACTCACTCACTCACTCACTCACTCACATACAGACACACGCACGTGAACAAAAGCACAAGCGAGTGGAAAGGCGGCCACACCTGATCCCTGCGATATCAAATCGATCTCGTTCGGTGTTTTTGCGGCCACTGTACGCGGTGCTACAGATGTCGCCGGTAGACAGCGAAGGGCATATATTTAGCTCGTTTGCAACGCATAGCCGGATATCAGCGTTGGCGCGGGCCTGCATGCGTCGCTCGGACTCCTGTACTTGGGTCACGACTGTGGCACTTTGGCGGCGACGCCTTTGTTCTGCTATAACGAAGTTACTGCAGTAATCGCTACGGTGGTGAGCGGGGTTATGACATTGTTAGGGGGTGTACGATAGTAGCAGTAGTCCTACGGTATAGTATATATATATGTGCCTGCTTGTTCAGATGTTTCCACGAGGCTCTGCCGACTTTGTTATGGTGTGCTCCGTCTTCGTAGTTATTTGATGGCACGTAGTGTGTTCCAGTCTGTGGCACAGGCCATGCTGCCTCTATCTCCACGAGTCGCTTATCATTGCTGCTATGGCAACGCTTCGCACGCGGCACACCGTAGCGAAACTTCGTGATGTGTATGTGTATACGTATAAGCAGGTCCTCCTCACAGGGCCATCGGTTTCGAGAATAAGCTATATACGCGGAATTTTCTGTTGCTGCGTTGTAGAACACGTGAGAGAAGGCGGAGGAGGGGGCAACGCGCAGCTTACATAATTGCCGCGTGTTAATTCCACCGGCATCATCACGCTTCGCCGCGGCCGCCGTCACGCCGGTCATTCCTTCCTTCGCTCTCCTCGCTGCATGGGCCGCGGTGCGGCGTGCCGCGACCCACGAAAAAGGAACAGCCCCTCTTGCTCGGCCAGCGTACACCTGCCTGCCTGCCTGCCTGCCTAACCTGCATCTATATATCCGCGTACCTCCCCTCCTTGTGTACTATTACCACTATTACTACGGCGGGGTGGCCAACATTTCGTGCGGCGTCTGCGCATCACGCGACGATCGTGGCCGAGGATAGCCCATTGTGTCCTCTGCGGAGGGTTATTTCGACGGAGCACTCGCTCAAACTATACTAGACATGTCCCTCTTTTTTGGGTCCCTTAACTTTTCTGTTGTCTCGTTTTTTTTCATCTAGTTCGTGTTTGCCGCCCGAGTATACAAGGAACCTAGAATGTACTCGCGCGGAGGTAGGCACCTGTGTGGGTGGTTGTGACGTTGGTGGTATCTACTTAAAGCGCTGTTGTTTGTGGTTCCTTTTCTCTGTGCTTCACCTTTTGAGCTGTTTTCCTTCCGCTATGTCGTACCAACATGCCCAAGCATCCACTTTAGCTACTTAAAGAGTTCCTCTGCGTAGTACGTATAGGTAAAGGGGTAGAGGAGCGCTCCGAAAGAGAACGTATTCTTCAATAGCTCGCTTAATTTGACCGACCGCTCTATATAGCCTCGAGTTTCCTGCAAGTCACTGTCTTGCTTGCTGTCCCTCCCCCACGTCTTCTCCGAACAGCGCAGGCGTGGTTAACGTATTAGTAAATCGCTGTTGCAAGATCTGTGGTTTTAAGTGCCAAAACGACATGATTTGTAAGGCGCGCCGTGCTTGGGTGCCCCGGGTTTATTCTGACCATCTGTTCTTTCTTAACGTGCTAGGGTGCACGTTAAGTAAACGGGTAATCTAAGTAATCTAAGTACGCGGGTGTCATTGCACTTCGCCCCCATTTAAGTACGGCCGGCGTGGCCTTCTAGCTTAGCACGGCAACCCCTCAGTCGCTAAGCTATCCACGACGGATGGATCGCACTAAGTGATTATCACCAACGTGCTTATTGTGCCGGAGATGCAGGCTCGGCATGACAGCCATCGGTATGCCGGTGCTCGGCATACCGATCTGCATATGTGATTGGCATTCCATCAATATGCATCTCGCGTCTTTCGAGTGTATACCTGCGTGTTTGGTGCCGGAAGTCACGTTGTTTGTGAGATCGATAGCTCTGTTTCGTGTGTGTGTGTGTGTGCGCGCGCGCACGTTTGCGCATTCCAATTAACGGCCGAAGCTCGAGGAACGGTATGCGACAAGTAATTGAGTCCTTCAGGTATGCGCGAGGTCGATGCGCTTCAGGTCAAGCATGCGCATTCGATACTTCCACACGTTTGTGCGGTCGCTTCAGCCGCTCGTCGAAACCGAATTTCTTGCGCGCAGTAGCTGTTTGCATGGCGTGCTCTCTGTATACGATGGCGAGCTGAACATACGCATAGTTTTTCTATTTTGAGAGAGTCCAGAAAGATGTTATGCAGCAAGGCCCGAACACTTTAGTCGACATATACTGCACCTCCGCCGCAGTGGTGACTGCTTCGGCAGGTGTTTGGTGAATGGCATCACAAAGCTGTTCTTGAAAATGAAGGAACTCTATAACTGTTGCTGCAGCCGCAGATGCCTTTGCTCCGATAAGATGGTGAAACGTGGCCGTTGCGGTTCAGTTTAAATTTCGTGACGCTGACGTCAGAAGATGGCGCATTCTTCATGTGTAAACATACATATGAGCAATCTCTTATATAACGTGGTTTCAGATTAGAAATGCTTTCTTTATACACCTGCACTACCCTGTGTGCAAAAAGTCGCGTGAATGGTCCCTTATGCATTTGCTTAAGACGACTCTAGGCGACATCCCGAAAGCTTTCTGCGTCCAGCGTGATTTTTTGCACTGCCTCTGAGATCGGAGGCATTGGAAGCTTTCTGTACCTCCCGTAGTTTCGCAGTGCCTCCGAGATCGGTCCACCTTTGACCTAGCGACGATGTTATATGCGATGACGTAATCATGCGACGTCACGTAATGCGATGTCATGGTGAAGCCGTGAATTGTGACGTCATTACACGATGATGACGACGACGTTTTACGTCACTCGTGTTGACGCCGCCGATGGTCACTTTTCGCGTTTAATGAGGCATCTTTAAGGCTTTAAAGGAGAGTTGAAATGCTTTAATTTTTGACCTTTGCGTTTCCGCATGCCTGTAAAAACTATGCGAGATTCGTATCCGTGTCGCTCAGGGTCGTGAGCGTGCAAAGAAAAGTTTCTGGTTGAAAACCTGTTCTGCGGTCGGCGAACAGGCTTCTTCGGCAGTCGCTTATAAGTAGGCGGCCGCCAAATCTCTCTCTCTCTCCTCTCCCTATCACCCATAGATGTTGCACGAAAACCTAAGAGAAATGAGCCACAGGTGAAGATTTGTCGATGCAACGAGGAGGCATGCATTCACTGATCGGCAGCTTACAGCGGCGTGGTCTTCAGTCTCAATACTAGCCTGGCTTCGAGGCAGGGGCTTGAACGCGCTTGGCTCAGTATATGTTGCTTTGCTTGTGTACCCGGCGCTCTCCTAAGTTTATAGGACGGGTCTTCGAGTTACAGCTCACGTGCTTTCTTTCGTTCGAACGTTTACCAAGTGCGTCAAATGAAGCAGCTGTTGCTCGATCGACGTTCGGAACCACACACACAACCTGTGTGTGCATGCGCTCCGTCGACACGTATGGTATATGGCGTATACATATATGCTCGCTTTAAACGCCGCTGCTGCGGCAAGGCAACGTATTCGTCACTGAGGAGCTTGGCGTACGTGACAACACGTAACGTTGTCCTGCTTCTTCCCTCACGCCTCGTGGCGTTTAACCAGGGGCGTATATATACACACGGAAAATTTAATAACTACAGGGGGGGGGGGGGGGGGGGGGGGGATTAACCCCCCTTCCTAGCTATGCCAATGCTATTATAGGCTAGTCTCTCGTCTTGATATATGCAAATGACTAAGCAGTGTGCGTTAAAAGAGAGAGAATGAGTAAGCGAAAATTTACGAAGAAAGCGATCACGAAACGGATAAAATATTTTATAAAGAGTATAACCAGCTTTGCGTAAAAGAGATAATTCTATAAATAAATCCAAAACAATCATATACTTACGGTAAAGAAAAGCGTTGAGAGAGAGAGAGAATAAACGTTTATTTTGAGCAAGCGCGCTGTGCGCCCAAGGTGGGCGGCCTCCTTATTCCAGGTAGCCGCGGGCCTTCGCCATCTCACGTGCCCGTTGAACCAGGCTTCGCTGATTCTTCAGGTCTGGGTCCGATAACTTGGCCTCCCACTGCTCTTCGGTCAGTGTAGCGGTGCTAGGGTTTTGTTTGGAAGCGTTGAGATGAAGGATAAGTTATATTTTATGTATATTACTGCTTACTAACTAGTATTTCTTGATAATTGCTCGATCCGCCTATTGTATATTTACGGTCACGTATAACGAAGAACGGGACCTTCGTTACCAGGTTCTTCGTTCGTATGATAACAGTATCAAGTAATGGTGTCGCCGTGGTAGTCTTGTACAGACATTCCCGTGGCTCCACCGTAGAACACGAACGCTGCGAAATTAGCACTGCAGTACTATATGAAGTCAGGCCAAGATCATCAAGCGCTATTTCGAAAATTGTTGTCGTTAAGTGTGAAACCGCACGCGATGAAAAAACAACAACAAAAGAAACCGAAGAAACAAAAGGTATCGATCGATTCCCGATTGAAGGGGCTGTTGGGTTATAAGCTGCTTTACGTATAGCTTGACAAGCCCTAGAAACCTCGTTTATGCGACCTTGAATAACCTTGAACCCGCGAGGCGTATCATTTGACAGGGAAGTAGCTCTCTAAACCCGCGGGAATACTGAGGTGTCCAAGACGTTAAAGCCTCTTTATTTCGGCGGGCCGAACCCCACGCCTTGCGTACGGATTAACTTATAACTCGAACAACCCACGCGTTCCTAACAAGCTTAAACTTCGCCCAGATTTCGGGGCTGTTGCTATAAGCCCGCGTGTGGTACGCGATAATGTTCCCGCGGCGTCTACACGACGGAGGTTGCGACCCTTCGCATGTCGTGCTCGTTCGTGCGCGTTGAAAGCTCCGCCTGCACGTCATGTCTGCGGGATTATGCGAGACTATGCGCGCCTGCGGGTTCGATCACTGCGACTTCGCGCAGCCTTTATACAGCAGACACGATGTTCGTGATGTTGCGCGATTAGAAGATGGGGGGGGGGGGGGCTGATTGGATTATTGATACGGTTGCTAATTGGTTGTTTTACTCAACGTCGATGACCCTGCGAGCCGAACCGTTCGGGGACTTAATTTTACTACTTTCTTTTCTTTTTTTTTATTTCGGAGGAGTACGCGGCTGACTCGAAGCCATCCTCGATGAATAAAGTATAGGCTTTCTTTCTTTCTTTCTTTCTTTCTTTCTTTCTTTCTTTCTTTCTTTCTTTCTTTCTTTCTTTCTTTCTTTCTTTCTTTCTTTCTTTCTTTCTCTTTCTTCTTTCTTTCTTTCTTTCTTTCTTTCTTTCTTTCTCTTTTCTTTTTCTTTTCTTTCTTTCTTTTCTTTTCTTTTCTTTTCTTTTCTTTTCGCTGCTCTGTCTGCCACCAATGCGGGATTCGTGAACCTGAAGCTTGACTGGATAGACCTCGGGTATGAAGAGAGAGGTGGAGAGGAGGATCAAAAGCGTGGATGAGGAGGTAGAGGAGGAGAGCGGTTTGAGCGCGTCGACGCGGGCTTCGCGCGCAATTAACGACGCGCGCGTTAATCATTGCTCAATTTCGACCCACCGCCGGCCCCGCCGCGCTTCTTCCCTTCTCAACGACGAGAAAATATATATATATATATATATATATATATATATATATATATATATATATATATATATATATATATATATATATATATAAGAAAAAGAAAACCCACGTCTCGCGGGACCGCGTCCTCCGTACACCTTGCGCGGCGGTCATCGGCCTTGCATAATACATCGCTGGAAACCGCGGCCGACGATTAGCGAGGCAGCTATAGCTTCGGGGAGGTATAAGAGCTGGTACTGAAGTTTGGCTGGCATCATATAGATACATACACAAACTACGCGACTAATCGTTTTTCTTTTTTTTTTCTATCTTGCTAAGCTGGTTATATCGAGTGGCTGACTCGATAACCGCGGTTCAGGAACGGTTTATACCTACTGGAGCCGGTTATCGCTCAAATGGCGGTCTCTGGAGGAAAAATAATTTGATTGGTTCATCACCTGCGGAGATACGTTTATGGGTAGCTAGTAGAAACGCAGGGCTTCCTGCGTTTGTGTGTTTTGCAGGAAACGGGTGGTTCGCTGATCAGCTTTTGTTAGTCGTTGATAAATGAATGCTTTATCCGATTAGTCTTGATTTCATCTGTGCAACGTCTTGATTCAGTTGCTTCAAGCGCCGCAAGAGCCGCGTGTAGGAACCGCTTACGTATAGGCCGTGGTTATCCGTGACATTATTGGCGGTCCGCTTGCGCAAACGGTGTGCCGCTGCATGGTTGTCTTTGTCAAATGCCGCAATCATGAAATAAATTCATGATTTCTCGCGTGCTCGGGCGAGGTGAAGAATCCAATCTTTCACTCGTGTCGAATAAGGACCTTTATTCTCTCTCTCTCTCTCTCTCTCTCTCTCTCTCTCTCTCTCTCATTTTATATGGCTTGTTGAATTTCTCGTGCTATTCTGTCTGTGATGCTGTCACGGGCTGTCTCGCGCCTTTGGCATAACATCACGTGTTTTGTGGTGCTCTATTGCTATAGCGTGCTGTGCTTGTCCAATCAGTTTGATTCGTTGTCAAGAATGCGCAGAACAGTACGCCTCGCTAAAATCAAGGCAGGAGTGAAATTTAGTCTTTCGCTAGTTTTAGTAGTTCATTATGTGTTGGCTAGGTGGCGTGAGCCGCCGCCCGATCAAAAGGGTACAACCCCATCCATCCATCCATCCATCCATCCATCCATCCATCCATCCACCCATCGTCTGAGTTCACGTGTTTTGCCGATACCGCAACTGTAAGGGTATATACCATTTCACGGGTTCGGTTGCCATATGTACGGCTGCGTGACGTAATGCTGTCGCCTAGTTCGTATCGGGCTTCCATGACAGCATATCACGGCGCTTGTGCCCAACTTGGCGGCTTCGATAATGTCACTGTTGAACCAGTTATATATAGGCAGCACGTTTGGCTTTAATTGACGTCGCTATATATTACACACATACGTCCACCCAGAGAAAACGTTGCTTCGTACTCACGCACACAGAAGACCCGCGGAAACGTTTTAATCGCGCGGTGGCCTCATAGATATCGCGTATCTGTAGCGTGCACAGTCGGCTGCTTATCTCAAGCCGTTGGTGAGTGGGAGCGCCGATACAGTGAGCGTCCTTGGCCGTGTTCTCGCGCCCGATGCAGAAGGGCCAGCCGGGGGAAAGGGGTAAAGGGGTGAAAGATATGTAGCAGAGCGCATGCTTGCTACTCACGCGCGCTCTTGAACGAGCACATCAAAATGCTGACGCAGAGATATTTCGACTTCAGGTACTATATAGCGACGCCTTCTCTTCCTTTTGCGCCAAGTTCGCACAAAGCTACAGTGCGCGTACTCCATGCTACAAGCGAATGGATTCCGTTGGCTGTTTCGTTTTATCTCATGGTCGGTGGCTGGACTATCACCTGATACAAGCACCGTGTTAGAGTTGGGGACGCCACCTGGGGGCGCAGATTAGAAAAAAAATAACAACAAAAGCTTAAAGGACGCTTGTGCTTTGCCTTCAAGAGTATATAGAACGCGATAGCGTAATTTGGCCCCGTTCGCAGCGCCTTCTCAATCGCATGCCTGACTTCGCTTCTCGGGACACCTCAACCGTACCGTCCTAGAATGCCTATACTGCAAGTACAGTTGCGAAGTGCGCGCTCCGCCATAATTCTCATTTCGCGAATTGGCGACACGCGCACCTTTGCATCTGCACGCTTTGTCGAGGCTGTTGCCGCTGATAATGATGATAAATTATGCCTGAGCGCTTCGTAATGGGTGGGCCTTTTTAAATCGCCAACTCGTTTCGCAATTCACGTGTTTTGGCGCCTGGCGCGATTGTCTACGCTTGTGCCACACAATATTACGCGCATGCGTTAAGAAGACTGCTTGCACTACACCAGGGCCTTTCTCCGAAACAGTTTCAACTCAAGCACTGGCATGGCTCTGTGGTGGAACACCTGCTTGTCACTCTGAATGCCTAGGTTCGATTCCCACTCGAACCGAAGATATTTATTTATTTATTTATTTATTTATTTATTTATTTATTTATTTATTTATTTATTTATTTATTTATTTATTTATTTATTTATTTGCATCTGTCTCGATCTTTAGCTCACGGAAAACGCCGATATTTCGCTCACAACCGCCGACGCCGACACCGAAATTTCTGCGAAACGAGCTCTTCGACGCTATGGCCGCTAATACCGAGCCGTTTTTGCAGTATAACAAAGGCGTGCATTCTACTTCAATGCTGGTGTAAATTTCCCGCAGGTTGCGGTGCCGCCTATAGTTTCAGTGCAGTCACTCGACTGGGAAGAAAAGATGGCTTTCGTCTTCGAGTCGTCTTAGACAAATGCGTAATTAGGGTACCGTGCGACATTTTGTTTTTGTTGTTGTTGTCGTTGTTGCTCTTGTGGTGTGGCTGTTATAGTTGTTGACGTCGTTGTTGTGGTCGTCATTGTTGTCTGGCGTCGCTCTCCTAGCCCTGTCTGCTGTTCACCTCGACCCCCGCTGATCGGCAGCCAACGAGGAACGACTACCGTACTTTTATACGAGCAGGGACCCGCCAGCAGCCTGGTGCGGAAAAGAGGAGGCTCGCCGTGGTCGTTGCGAGGGGGGGTGGGGGGGGGGGGAGGATAAAAAGCGCACGAACGGAGGAGGACCGCGCGTGTAATAACAATAATGGGACGCGAAAAGAGGCGCTGGATAGGAACTGGTCGGCACTGGCGCGGCGCCGCCGGCCCGCCGTTCCATGCGTCGTTCCTCGAGAACGTCGCTGCCTCCCTGGATAAATCTGTGCAGCGGTTGCCTCGCGCCGCATGGTTGCGATTAGAGTGTTTTAGCGTATGCCGCTACCGCCCCCACAGTTACCACTACCGCGTACGTGCGCTACCGGCCGTGTTTTCACGAAGATGGCTTGGTGGGGTAGTTGGCATTGCATCTTAAACGCTGCAGCGCGCACAGACGAGGAAGAAAACACAAAACACAGCGCTTTGTCTTGTGTTTTCTTCTTTTGTCCCCGTCTGTGTGCGCTGTAACGTTTCTAAAGTGGCCATATTTGGGCGGGTTAGCTGTAAAGCTAAGCCTATGTACGCTGGATCGCTCCTGTTAGTGCACGTCGGCAAAAGGTTGGCGCAATGCGCACATGACTGTTAGGGTGTGTTTCTTTCTATTTCAAATTTGTTGCGTGTTGTTTTCAATAATAATATCTTGGGTCTTACATGCCAAAACGACGATATGATTACGAGGAGCGCCGTAGTGAATTTCGACCCTCTGGTGTTCATTAACCTCCGCTGACATCGCACAGTACACAGGTCTCTTATCATTTCGTCCCCATCGAAATCGTACTGCCGCGGCCGGGACAGAACCCGCGACCTTTGGGTCAGTAGCCGCGATCGCCGGAACACCGCGGCGGGCGTTGCGTGTATTATATCCAACTTTTCTAGTGTATAATTTACTATAGTCAGTAGTTATGAGGAAAAGCTTGCGTTGAGAGGTTTTGTTGGAACCGAATGCCAACAACACTGACTGACCTGTCGATGTAGCCATGTCAAGGCCGCGGTGCTGCTGCAACCGAGGACGTGGGTTCGATTCCGAGTGCCAGCGGTCGCGAAGCCTCACTGTTGCTTCAGCACGGTAAATCTCACGAATAAATCAGTCAGCCAGTCAATGAAGAGTGTGGGAATTTGGGATTGTTGGTTCACGATGCTCGTGCTAAATAACGCAGGCGAAAGGACCACGCACAAGTCGGCACACAACGCTCAAACTACCGACAAACGACTCTATTATCACCGTTGCGCTTTGTATGTAGTCTTGTCTTGTCTTTTTTTTTTTTTTTTCATTTGTCGTCGTATCCCTCCAGCGCTATACATACCGAACAACGAATGAATCAATGTGATGGCGGGAGCACCACCGCCGCTCTTTTTTTTGCAGGAAAGCTTCAACTTGGGCTTGCATTCTAATGTAGTTGCGCTGAGTGAATGAAGCGAAGAACTAACGACAAGGAGAACGGGACAGTTCTGGAACCAGACCAGTCCAAAGGCATCTATGTGCTCTTCTACTGCCTGCATCGCTGTACGTTGTGCAGCGTTGTCAAAAAGATTGGTCATCGACGTAAAGCTATCTTACAATTCAAGCTGTGCCTGTGTTTTTTTACGGTTACTGCATCGAATTAAGGGAGGCGCTTCGCGCGCATGCAAATTCCGAAGCCCGACGTTCTTGTCCCCCTCTCCACTCTTCTTTTTTCACCGCAACCTCGTAGCACCTGCCGGCGCGCTCTTCCTTCTTTTTGGAGTTCACCGGGTCAATAGAATCCGGCGGGCCGATTCAAACAGGAACGCCTGGCGCTGACCGTCCGCTGCTAGCCGTGCGTTTTCGTCTGAGTGCCTGTCTGCAACACACCTTGTGTGTTTGTATGCGTGGATGGCGTTTATGTGAATTCCCGCGGCCGCCGCACGTTCGTTTTTCGTTCACTCTGTGAGCGCCGGTCGAGGTCCAGGGGGGGGGGGGGGGGGGCTTTTCTATATACGCGGTTATTTTGCCAGAGGCAGCTGGGGACCGCCTTCAATTATCGAAAGAGTGGCAGCTTATTGCACATCGTGTTCGTTCCTTCCCACATCGTCCTTGAACGGCTGTTTGGGAAGGGGTCAGTGAGGTCAGCGCGAGGGCGCCGTACGTGTTTGCCTCGTGGCCGTTTTCCCGATAACATATTGTAAAGGCATTTTGTTTAGTCACTGGGAAGACAATGTTGCTTGCATTGAGCGAAAGGCACGTGCACTTAGTGCGAAACACGCAGTCGCACAAGCCATCCGACTCGTCGTGTGTACATGTCATGGTATATACCATAATCATCGCCAGCCCCGGACTCGAACAGCAGCTATGGGCAGTTCAACGGACCCTCGATGCAGCAGACACTTGGTCTTTCTGTTCCGGCGTGGGAGCGGCCAGCTACGTAAAGTTTTTTCCACACATCCATCACCCGACACCTGGAGTAGCAAGCCAGGCGATGAACCGCGCTAACACCTTCGGGCATATCATGAAAAATTGCTTTCTGTCTCTATCAAATTAATATGTGCAAGCTTATATAGACAAGCTTTGCTATCAGCAAGCGTGCTGAATGTCCGTCTCGATATCGCAAGGCATGCAGTGTGAACCATACAAAGCCTTTTGTGCCTTGTGCAGCAGGTGTCGCATATAGACTGCTCCTGTCATGCGGAGCAGTCTTTTATTAAATTTCCCTTTTCTAGGCTCCTGTTTTTTTATCGCTGACCGTTCTTAGAGGTTAAGCACGGTTGCCAGGTTAAAGGGACACTAAAAATTCAGGAACCTCTCTCCTATTGGGAAAACGGGGACACTTGGCATGCACGGTGCCTTACTTACTGCTTTTTCTTTGTTTCTTTCTTTCTGTCATTGTTTCTGCCCTTCTTTCTATCCCCGGCGGAAGCGAAGCGGCTCTGATTAGTTGCGGGTGTTGCGTGAGGGCGCGCCTACGCAGTTAGCATCGCGCCTACATACGTTCCAGCGCCAAAACGTGAGGTCACGCGTTCATATCCAGGCAACAATGAAATGGGGCAGCGTGAAATGACAAGTCACCTCGATAAAAGATCACATTGTCATATCGGAAACGGCTGATCGCCGACGAGCCCACGATCGAGAGCGCGTCAGTTCGAAAACGGCGCGTACAAATACGCATGCGACCGGCCCACTCGCGAGTGCCGCATTTCTGTACGCTCGTCGGTGCCAAGTATTTCGCTTACGACACGCCAATAAATTCTGTGAGTCAAAACAAGCTTCACTTGAAAACACAGGGTCCCTTATGACTCGAAGGTGAAAGCCATCTTCTCAGTCATGTGTACTTAGAGTTACTGTATATATGCTACCCTTAGGTAGCTACCTAAAATTAGCGTGTACAGTAACTCTGTATGTATTGATCCTCCCCCGCCCCCATCCGAAAGCTCTCTGCACCTAACGTGGTTTTGCACTGCCTTCAGGATCGCAGGCATTGCAAGCTTTCTGCACCTCACCTGCTTTTACATTGCCTCCGTGATCAGCCTACTGTCGTGACCGGGTATTTGGATCCATCCCACCGCTGCAACCAGTTGATGCGACCGGTGTTTAGATCCGTCCCTTCTCGGCAACCAGGTTGTTGCTACGATAGGGCAGCGTCGTACCCGGACTCCGTTTGGTAGCGTTGTCGAGTCTCCGGGTTGAAAGAACTGATGCTAGCAAGATGGGAAAACAATAACAAGTTTACTGGCACTTTTCGTACACTCAATTACATCAGAGTTCAGCGACGAGCGAATTGGATGAGCCTGTTACCGAGGGCTCAGAGCCCCATTTCTCACTTAGCACCGTCGTTTTAACCCCTCAGGCTGGCTCCTCCTTCTTGATGACCACCAATCACACACACGACCCCACCCACCATGGCACAGTCCATTTCACTATCGCTGAGGGGTCGTTGCGCTCTTGAAACAGCAAGGGTCAGGCGGTCGACGGCACGCTTCTGGGGGAAGCAAGGCGACAGGTTCCTCAGGCTTGTTCCTAGGACTCTTCCCCCGAAGGGCAGAAAAGGGTCTGCGGCGACTCCTGTCAAAACATACAGGTCAGGTCGTTTCGGCAGCACACCAAGCCAAGCCCAGGTGGCCCATTGTCTCCGGCTTTGCCGTCCCCGACTTTGAGGTCGAGACTCTTCCTTTGTCGGTCGCTTCGCGTACCGAGTCCGTTTCTGCGATGGATGCAGGTGTTCTAGCAGTGTGAGAACGCATCGCTCGCCCATTCTCAGGGTCAGCGCGTCACCACCGACTGCCGGTCATAACACTACCTTTAACAAAAGCGATGATTTCATATGATGACGTAATCATATTACGTCATAGTGATGTCAGAAATTTTGGCGATCTGTGACGTCGTGATGACTTCCTCGCTTGGCGCTTTTTCGCATCACTGTCTATATAGTTTGACGCCGCGAGACTATGGCCGACGCCGACGGTTAGTTTTCGCGTTTAATGAGGCATCTGAGGCTTCCGCCTTAAAAAAAAACACAAAGAAAAAACATGGAACCTCTACAGCTTCCATAGTTCTCGGTAATCGTCGTCCAAGGCCCACAAAGCAGTTCGCGCCGCTCGTTGTTCTCCGATTCGGTTTGCTCGGCCGCGGCCACTTGCGGTTGTTGCAAATCTCGCGAAGCCTGATGTGTGGCAGCTGTCCGTTCCGACTCGGCGTCCACATGAGAAGGGGAAGCCCGTTCGATGCTAATGGACTGCGAAGCGATCGTGAACGAGCGGTCGGCAAGATATAGCCAACGCGGCACACGGTGTTTCCTGGCCCGTCTTGCATGCTCAAGCCGGTGTACCGCCTATCCTCGAACGTATCGGGCATGACTTCTTTTTCAAGCGAAACTCGTTACAAGTTACAGATTGCGGACGCCGCTTTGACGTATATGCGAAAAAACCCGGCACTCGCGAGCGAAAAGAAGTGCGGCCCTCCCTCGAGAGAGAGAATAAACATTTATTATTATTGAGTTTACAGAAGACCATCGTTGGGTGGGGCCCTCAGTCCAGGGCTCCATTGCCTTGCGCGACCCGGCGAGCCTGCTGGACCAGCTGCTGCTGTTCCTGCCGGCGTAAGATGAGCAGTGCAGACTCCCAAGAGGAAAGGGTGGGATTTGGGATGGAAGGAACGCCCCGTGGGCCAGGGCATTCCCACGTGGAGTGGTACACTGTTGGTACGGATCCACAGAAAGGGCAGTAGGAGGGGTATAGGGTTGGATGAAAGATTTAGCATGTAGAGGCAAGGAAATGAGTTAGTCTGCAGTTGCCGCCAAGCGACGGCATCTGCTTTGTTAAGTGAAGGATGAGGAAGCTTCGCCCGTCACATGCATATATGCGCCGTTTTCCAATAACTGGTGCTTGCTCGATCGTGAGCTTGAAGGCGATCAGCCGTTTCTGATACGGCAATCTGATCTTTTACCGAGGTCACTTGACATTTCACGTTGCCACGTTTCATTGTTGCCTGGATATGAACCCGTGACCGTCGTTGTTGCCCGTGGCAACAACGACGGTCATAGTGTCGCGCTCCTAAGCACGAGAATGATCGTCTAATTCCCGGCATGGCGGAAGGAAACAGTTTTGGAGCGAGCATTGCGCAATGCGACAGAGAGAAAGAAAAAAAAAAGAAAGAAAGAAAGAAAGAAAGAAAGAAAGAAAGAAAGAAAGAAAGAGAAAGAATGGAAGAAAGAAAGAAAGAAGGAAAATAAAATAAGTAAGGCAGGCATGCACACGCTAAGCTTCTTATACCCCCCTCCCCCCCTCCTTATTTTCTTGATAGGGAAAGGGCTCCTGCATTTCTTTTCCCGGGAGAAAAGTGCTGCGGCAGCTTGGTCGTTCCGATGTACTTGAGCATTTTAGTCTGGTTACAGCCATGTATACAGATCGGTTGCCAATTACGCGTAGTTGATAGAAATCATACTGTGGATATGGAAATATAGCGGACATTTACGCGTATACCGCTACGTACGCAAATGTATACACCCAAGCAGATGCACGTGCAACGCGTTGCGTCAGAGGTATACTCGAAAGACCGGTTTAAAGGTAATGACGTTCGTGTGCCGAACGAAATTGCAATTCTTGGCTGCATCACTTGTGCGTAGACTACAGGAATGATGCTGTAGCATTCTAGTGAACTCAAGCTTATCCTCTTGTTTGTCCTGTGTCCGCCGTGAAGGTACAGTGCTAGACAGCGAAAGTACTAGGTATACAGTGCGTAATGCTAGAGGCCCCTGTACTGTGCCATGTGAGTGCACCAAGTGGTGGAAATTTCCGGAGCCCTCCATTACGGCGTGCCTCACAACCATATCGTAGTTTTTACACGTAAAACCGCAGATACTATTATTATCGAGCTTATTAGGTGAATTCTCAGGGCCCGCTTTGACCCGTAAAAAATATATCAGCCAATCAATAAATTGATCAATCAATCCATCGATAGATCGATGTAATAAATAGGTTTGTTATCGGTCACATATCAAACAAGCAAGCAAGCGTTGATAGATAATTATAACTGTTACCCTGTATAGCTTTCAAATAGTTGTTAGACTTGTGCAGACGCGTACTGCAGCGTGCGCTGCTCCTAAATATCTGTAGTCTCTGCACGTTTCGATTGGTTTGCATGAAGCCCTACGCTATTTCGGAAACCTGGTGCTCAATGTTGCGGCGTCTCGCGAAGATTTGGCGAAATCGCCCGTTTACTCAACCGCTGCCTACTCGTGTCTGACAGGCTTATTACATTCGAGTGCGCGCGGTACGCCGAGTGAGCCGCGGGCGGGCGAGTGCTTTGGCGTGGGCGGATATGAAAGGCGGCACGCTCCTCCGGCCCTCGCCACGACTGACCGGTGTCGACGGACGGTGGCGGAAGTATTTGCACGAAACGCCATGACGAACGCAAGTCCGGCCGGCGTGTGCGTGTGTTGTGACCGCGCTTGCATGCATGTATACGCTCGGTAATTGCCTTCGTTTGACCGTTCGCTCCGCCGTGCTTCCTCGCTAAATGTCTTTCACGGTCATTTCCTGCACGCGCGGCGCCGCGGTCCGCTTGAGAGCGCGGAGATTGCATGTATACAGGCGGCCGCGAAAGTTTGTGGGACGTAGTTTCCGCGAAATATTGTTACGGGGAATATAAACAGACTCGAAGGACTAGCAACAGATGTATTTGCAAGTGGTTCACCGAGCAGCGCTGCTCATAGGAACAGCTCGCGCCAGTCTATCTTATTGTCGTCCTTTTCTTCGGCTTGTGGACCACGATGCCACTGGTACGTAGCATGACCCCCGGCGGCGGAAGCACCGTCCCGGAGCTTTAAAGGTCGTTTTCAGAAGCCGTGTTGTAGGGCTTGAGCCGCGAGACGTGAACAACATCACTGGACCGAACGACAGATGACGAGGGACAGATGGGGCCAATCTCATAGGTGACAGGTGTTACTTGACGCACTATACGGTAAGGTCCCGTGTAACGTGACAAAAGTTTTTCAGATAGGCCCACTCGACGATTAGGGGACCAGAGTAGCACAAGGGTACCGGGAACGAAATGTGCGTCTCGATGTGAGGCATCGTACCGACGTCGTTGGTTGCTCTGCGACGCCGTCAGGCGAGCGCGAGCGATCTGACGGGCATGATCGGCTCGCGCGATAGCGTCATGAGCATACTCGCTGGTGGACGAGGTACTGGATGAAATGATGGTGTCCAGTGGTAATGTCGGCTCTCTTCCGTACAATAGGTAGAAAGGTGAAAAGCCTGCTGTGTCGTGGCGCGAGGAGTTATACGCGAAAGTTGCGTAGGGTAGGGCAATATCCCAGTCGCGGTGGTCCGGCGACACATACATAGCGAGCATGTCCGTAAGCGTGCGATTGAACCGTTCCGTGAGGCCGTTGGTTTGAGGGTGGTAAGCAGTGGTCACTTTGTGCTGCGTGGAACATGAACGCAGGATGTCGGCGATTACTTGAGAGAGAAACGAACTCGACGTAGGTCAGTGTTTGGGCTGGAAGGCGAACATATCGGGCAGTGCAGAGGCGACTCGGCCGTGGTGCAGCAGGGTCTGTTATGGGCAAGTGAAGACGGAGTGTACTGGCCGAACAGTCAATGAGGGCAGAATGTGCGGACAGGAAGTCGAGGCCTAGGATTACGTCATGTGGGCATTTTTCAAGGACGGCGAAGAGAACAACTGTGTGGCGATCAGCGATGCTTACATGAGCGGAGCACATTCCAACGACAGATGCTGTTCCCCCGTCGGCAACACGGATGAACTTGGTCGTCGCAGGTGTGAGGACTTTCTTGAGCTTTCGGCGAAATCAGTGGTCATGACGGAAAGTTGAGCCCCAGTGTCGACAAGAGCAGTCACATGCACACCGTCCACTTGTACATCGATAAGGTTCTGTTTCGTCTGTATGGTCAATAGAGGATTTTCGGTCAGTCCCATTGATGCAGCGCCACCTCCAGGGGCTGCAACATTTAGTTTTCCGTCGAGGAGCGTCGTGGGAAGGCGGGCGAAAGTGGTCGGCGGGGCTGGGGAGAACGAGACTGGCGACGTTGGGGCGATGGTGAGCGGGAGTAGCGGGGATCACTCACAGGTTCCTGAGGGGCAAAGTGGTCTGGGCTGGTCGCATGACGATAAACGGGACGGCCATTGGAAGAACGCTGGAAAGTTTGTGTAGTAGGACCCCAGCGACTTCTGCAATGGCGAGAAACATGCCCTATACGGTGACAAGAGAAGCAAATGGGCTTGTCATCATGTGTTCGCCATGCGGACGGATTGCGGAATGTTGATGGAGAGCCAGAGGGGAATGGACGTGGAGTCGTGAATTGTTGCTGGAAGTCGGTACGGGGAGGCGTCGAAATGGAGCAAATACCCATGCTGGCAATTTCCTGTCGCACGACTGCTTGAATTAGGGGCAAGGGGATTGAAGGGGAGTGGTCAGGGTGCGGTGGTGGCACTGTAGCAGGAGCGGCTGCTTCAAGTTCACGTCGGACGAGTCGTGTCAAGTTATCGCAAGTGTCTGGAGGACGATATGAGTCCAGGCAAGATGACGTCGCTGCGGTATTCGGAAGGCGCTGGAACTGATGTGAGATGCGTCTGCTTTTAGCCTGTTCCAGGCGGCGACATTCTTGAATGATCGCATCAACAGACGTAACGTTGCTAAATACCAGCAAGTTAAACGCGTCGTCGGCTATACCCTTCAGGATGTGCGCAACTTTTTCTGGCTCGGACATGTTTTCGTCGGCTTTGCGGCAGAGTGCTAGGACA